>NC_142936.1:49925542-49930542 GCF_046866305.1 Octopus bimaculoides | reverse complement strand
AGGGGCCAGTCGATTTGATCAACCCAGAATTGAACTGGTACTTAATTTATCAACCCCGAAAGGATGAAAGGCAAAGTCAACCTCGCGGAATTTGAACTCAGAACATAGCGACAGGCAAAATACCGCTAAGCACTTCGTCTGGCACACTAACGTTTCTGCCAGTTCGCCACCTTATTGCACATAATAATGAGTAGGTAACTCAGTTGATTGAACTATTGGAATATTGATTGTCAAGACAGATGGAGATCCATTTACTTTACTTTCGTACTGCACAATAGTCCATGAGACAATCAACTAATGAAATATTTGTTAATTCTACAATGCTTTAACCCTTTCATTACTGTATTTATTTTGAGATGCTCTATGTTTCTTTCAATTACTTTAAATATAACAAAGAATTTAGTAAAATAACTTAGATATCATTCAGCTAGTGTTAGGAACATAAATTGTGACTAAGGTTTGGTGGAAGATTTTAATTCAAAACTTATGAATCAAGACATTTGTACTCAGCTCCAGAACTGGTTTCAGCTGAGTTGGTAACGAAAGGGTTAATTACTTCTGGAAGTGACCAGTCGAGCCCCCACGATGCTCATAATGTAATTAGGTTAAGTAAGTGTTAAGTGTCTTTACCAGATGCTGTGTAGCCTCAGTTGTAGAATGCAATGAAATTATTGACATGTCTATAGCAAGTTGTAAATTTCACACCTCAATATTTACATTTTATATGGAAATTTAACTTGTTTAACAAGACTAACTTCTTGTAGAACAGTTCCTCCCATCTCTTTATTCCATGCTACAGGAAATCTTAAAGTAATTATTAATCTTAGGTGCAAGTGAAATTTGCAAAAGTTTAATTTTGTTTTATTTTATTTATTTTTTAATGAGCAAAATAGCTCTTCAGGCAGTATTTTATTTATATTCCTAAATCAGAGTTTCTTTAGTTATATAGGTAATCAATATGGGAATACACAGAGGTGGGGTGTCTCTTATTTGCTTAAAGATATGGAAATTGAAGTTATGCTTTCTCTTTATTTATATTTTTAAACACTACCTTCTTACTGCTCAAGTTACCAAAAATATCAAAGAGAATTCTCTTCCCTTAACACAGTAATTTATTTTCTGTTTATTCAGCTTTTGTTGTTTATTTTTTTTGATGTCTATGTTATTTATTTTGCTTTATTTCTCTTGTGGGGAGAAACTTTGTTTTCAGTATTATCTGCAGCCAATGGTATTTTACTTCTTAATCCACCTGGGAAATTTAAAGATCGATGTAATTTTGTAAAATGAATTTCTAAATATTCTCCCTAATATGGACACAGGGAACTTGTGAAGACAGAGCAGATTAACATCAGGTTTAATTTCTTTTAAACTTTTCTAATTCAGTAGCTGCTGATGGGATACATAATTATTTCCTTATAGCTCTGTTAGCCTCAGTTTCTGCTATTAGAAAGTTAACACGTTCAAGTTTGTAACCTTTTATGTATTCTCTTTTAACTCTTTTGACCTATAGTTGCTGGAAATATTGGATATGATCTATCCATTATATGCTTTATATTTTCTGAAGGATATGAGCTGAAGCTCAAGTTGATCAGGGCATTTATATCAACTATAAAACATCACCAACAAATGACTACATCATGTATATCAAATAAAAGAAATGCTAGCATGATCTTCAAAATCAATAGTTGATCCAAATACTTCTGATGCACCAATTTCCATAAGTAGATTCCCCTTTAATTCCTTCAAATACAAAAAAGTTATATGTATTTGGTTTTCACTTCAGCCTCATTATTATTATTATTATTATTTTAGTGTCTTTAAGCTCTTTCGTTGCCTATCCTATGACCTCATCATCAACTCTCTTATCCTAAGAAAGTTATAATTATCTTATTAACATTATTATTCATCTCCTATATATCAACATCTACCATTCTCTCCTTCTCCCTCTCATATATATGTCAGCAGGCATTTCTAAATCTTCTTCAGTGAAGTTTTTTTTATTTCTGTATTTTCTTTATTATTATCTGTTGTAATTTTATCATTAATTTGGGGGAATTTTAATTATTCTTGCTACTTTCATCATTATTATCATCATCGTTTAACATCCATTATTCATGCTGGCATGAGTTAGATGATTTAACAGGATCTGGCAAACCAGAGAGCTGCACCAAGCACTATTGTCTGCTTTGGCATGGCTTCTATGGCTTGATGCTCCCCCTAACACCAACCACTTTACAGAGTGTTCTGGGTGATTTTTACATGGCACCAGCACCAGCCATCAAGTAACATTCAAGGAAAAAAACCCTGACTGGGAGGGGGAGTAGAAGTAGAAGGGGAGGTGGTTTTGTGGCAGTTGATAGGTTAAATTGTCACAGAAGGATAGAAATAGGTGTCTTACTATAAGAAAAGATACTTGGCTCCCTTAGTTGGAAAAAAAAAAGGAGAAAAAAAAGATAGTCAGAGGGATAGAAAGAATGAAAGGAAGAAAGGAAGACTTTGGTTAATGAAATCAGCGTAAGTCTCTGGAGTAATCATGATATCAAACTTTACTGCAGACATTCTATTCCTGGTCAAGTTACTTGATTCTATTTTAGTTTGCCTGCCTCACAAAATAGGTTCCACTTTCACTTCACAATTACCTTGTTTGAAGCAGGATGTGCATCCATATATAAAAGCAGTTCCAATGGAAACCATATCACTCATTCTTAACCATATAGCCATACAGTTCCCAATTCTTCCCATACAAACCATACTGCCCTTTGTACCATGAAAAAAGTCAAATATAAAATTCCGATGCATATATATGTGTATCATTCACTTAAAAATTGCTACAAAATAAATTATTTTACCAAAACTTTCTCTGTAACTTTCACTTATTTATCATGATTCCTTATATGTAGTTAGCAGAGAATGACTGCTTAAATTGTATTTACCTCCTGCCTATTTATTGAAGTGATTGGCAATTTTTTTTCCATACCCAAAAGTACACTAAAATGCTTTCAAGCTGTTATTACAAAATTTATTCATTGATTATTTAAGCATTGATTCAGAAATATTTAACTTCCAAACTTTTCTCTATTACTTGCAGACTATTATGTTTTTTTGTAAAGAATTTTTTTTTAACTTATATATTTTGCTTTTTTCACTCCAGATATTTCCCCTGCATTCACGAATGAAAAATATATCCATTCATCTAGTACAACATTTTACAACCTTCACTTGTGGTTTATTGACTTGACAAGAAATTGAATTCTCAAATAGTAGGTTAGAAAAAAGAGGTGTGGAAGTAAAACATAAAACATTATAAAAGAAGGAATTAATGAAAAGAAAGATTCTTGTTTTATTTTTATTTTTATATAAAGAGTAAAATATTGATAAAACCAGTATATGAAGAGCTACAGTAAACATAAATACATTAAATATCCAGCTTAACTGTAAAACCAAAATAATTGCTATAAATACATAGCTGTCCCTTTTAACTTGTAGTTCTGATATAATAAACATCAAATCAAATGAAAATGACAGAGAAGCAAAAGGATGAAGAAAAAATAAAATATATATACATTATGAATTTATTACCCTGAAACTTGTCCTAGATGAATATGCCTTGCCATGCGTTCAGAAAATAATTATTTTCTGAGGAGAAAATATAGCTTATTAGAAAATAATTTAAAGCAGACTTAAAAGAAGCCTTTGAAGGAAATAAAGATAGATTTGCCAAAGTAATGAGAATATTAAATAAATAATTAAATATAGCTCGTTGCTGATTTATTTTAAAAATATATAATTTTATGGGTAAATTATGATTGTATGATTAATGTACTATTGTGACAGCATTTTTCCTCTTGGTGTGTCAGTGTTCGACAGAGTTAGATACATAGAGTAAAACTCTTCATAGTTGACAGATTACTTCTGGGGAAGTATTTTATTGAGCATTAACACCAGCCACTTGACGTCACAGCTGCTAATGACAGGAATAGTAAGCACTGAAATTGTATTTATTTACGAGTGCTGCTAGATGGAATTAGGTATTATAAATGAGCACATTGAGACTACTTTGTAACATTTTGTCGATATTTAACCTCTCGTTTTGCGTATTAATCTTAAGACCTATGACAGCTAAACTGCCAAACTTTTAGATAAATTTTTATCTCCTATATTTAGCAATATTTGCTGAGAGAAGACTAACTTTTATCTAATCTGTTTATGAACTTCCATTCACAACAATACATCAGCTTGTATAAAGCCTCCTTAGGTGATTTCTACACTGAGATTGGGTTAGTTATTAACCCCCTCCTCTCTCTCTTTCTCTCTCTCTCTCAAACAGACCGGTGATTGGATAATTTATCTAAAATAGTCTCTAAAGTTCTGTAAATGGGTTTTATGGCCAGATATAAGTTCCAAGATTATTATTCATGATTTGAAATAGAACATGTGCTTATTAGCAGACATTTGAATGTATGTATGTATGTATATGTATGTTGTGTATTATAACTCACATATTGTTCTATAGCTCCTACAGAGTGTATCCACTGGAAATTGAATGAAGGATACTTATATCATGTATTTACACATAAAAGGGTCAGCACTAAAATCTCTTCTGTAATTACATATGTTTTGGTGCAGTTAATATTTTAGTACAAGGTAATGTTACCAAATGTTTATGTAACTGAAACTAGTATGTAATATGTTGTTAATCACATGTAACTGGACAAATCTTGCAGAACTTATGAAGCAAACAATTATAATCAAGATACTCCAGAGTATGCACATATGTATGTATGCATGCATGTATGCATGCGTTTCTTTCTGTGAATAGCTGTGCTTCTCTGAAGAGTTTTAATAAGACTTAAACATGATTGGAACTGCCAACATTATCTGCCAAGAACACTCTATTTCTCCCTTGCCATATTAACTATTTCCACCAGTAAATGGTTGACTGGAACTTAAGTGCATCAACCCATCATCGTCGTCATCATCATCATCATCATCATTATCAT
>NC_142936.1:49855542-49923042 GCF_046866305.1 Octopus bimaculoides | reverse complement strand
TAGATAGATAGATAGATAGTGATATATACATATATATTTATAAATATAAAAAAGTGGAACAAAAGCACAGTAGAGGACAATAAAACATTCGGACAGATAGACGATACAAAAGTGGACAGGAGAAACAATTAGAAGGACGGGTCATTTGTTGCCTTCTTTCTTCAGTCAAGTTAGTCTTTACTGTTTTGGACAGTTACACTTGAGACAGTTCGATCTTGTTGTCCCCCAAAAAGTCTAAGCTAAGAGCATTAGATTTCTTGTATATATATATATATATATCATTATCATAATCATCATGTTTTTATGTCTGGTCTCCCTGCTGGTAAGAGTATGATGGATCAACAGGATTGAACAGGTTAGCAAACCACATCTTTCTCCAATGTCTCATTTTTGCCATTGTTTCTACTGCTGGATGCTCTTCCTAAACCCTAACCACTTACTTTACATAGTATACTAGTTGCATTTTTCGTGGCACCAACACTATAGAGGTTCCCTTGCCATCAGCAAGACTATAGATCCTTCTAAAGCCCTGCTACTCAGACTTATCACTAAATACTTAGAGTGTACCAGATACTATTTTTATTTTAGTACCTACATTTTTGAGATCACCTTGTAGCTTGCAGAGCAAAATAGAGCACCCCATGAAATGGATAGAAAGAGATTTATTGTGATATGTTGATAATGGAGAAAATAATAGAGGGAATAGCACTGGAGTGGGAGGTGAAAATAACAGAAGATTGTATGAAGGAGATGGGGAGGGAACAATGTGATAACGTTGACGTGTGGGTTGAGTAACTGACAGAGGGGTGAGAGAGAAGGAGTAATGTTAGAGGTTAGAGTGAAGGAGAGGGTGCAGAGAACAATGTAGAAACAGTAATAGGGTGGGTCAATTGGATGGGTGAGTCCATTTGTCATACTTGCATGGGTTGAATGGTTGGTTTGGGTTATAAAGGTTTATTGTTGAGAAAAGGTTGAAGCATAGACACTTCAGTATTTATAGACACCCTCTTAACCTTCTTCCCCTTAACCCATCAAAATGATTAGGATGTGTAACAGTCAGAGCTAAGGGATAGCTGCACCAGCAGTTGGCTGGTCCTCATTTTATGGTTCAGTAGACTGGAGCACTGGTCTTGCTCAGAAGTCAATAAGATGGTCAAGAAGATGGTCTTGCTCAAGAAGTCAATAAGCCACCAAACCCAGAAATTGAACCTTTGACCTTATGAGTGAGAACCTAACGCCCTTACCACTAGGCCATACAGTTTCATATATATATATATATATATATATATATATATATATATATATATATATATATATATATATATATATATATATATATATATATATTATATCATATATTATATGCTATATATATATATCTATATATATATATATATAATATCATATTATGTTATATCATATATTATACGCTATATATATATAATATTATGTTATATTATATCATGTATTATATGCTATATATATATATACATACATATACATATATGTATATATATATATATATATATATATATATATATATATATATATATATATATATATATATATAGGGCATCCAGCTGTAGAAACTCTGCCAAATCAGATTGGAGCCTGGCGTAGCCATCTGGTTCGCCAGTCCTCAGTCAAATCGTCCAACCCATGCAAGCATGGAAAGTGGACGTTAAATGATGATGATGATGATATATATATATTATATTATATATTATATGTTATATATATATTATATTACATATTATATGCTATATATATATATATATATATATATATATATATATATATATATATTACATACTATATGCTATATATATTATCTTTTACGTTTTTCATTCATTAGACTGCAGCTGCGGTGAGGCACCACCTTGAAGTGATTTTGTCAAACAAAGTGAGCCCAGGGTTTTTTTGTTTTTTTTTTTAAGCCTAGTACTTACTCTATCAGAATCTTCTGCCAAACCTCTAAGTTATGGGGACATAAACACATCAATACCGGTTGTCAAGCATTGGCACAGGACAGACATAGACACACATACAAAAAGCTTTTTCAGTTTCCATCTACCAAATCCACTCCCAAGGTAACAGTCCGAAGCTATAGTAGAAGACACTTACCTAAGGTGCCATGCAGTCAGACTGAAACTTGAACCATGTGCTTTGGGAGCAAGCTTCATACCACACAGCCATGCCTGCGCATATATACACACACATATATATATATATTGTAAGATGATAATTTATTTATACACACATATATATGTGTGTATCATCATCATCATCATCATCGTTTAACGTCCGCTTTCCATGCTAGCATGGGTTGGACGATTTGACTGAGGACTGGTGAAACCGGATGGCAACACCAGGCTCCAGTCTGATTTGGCAGAGTTTCTACAGCTGGATGCCCTTCCTAACGCCAACCACTCAGAGAGTGTAGTGGGTGCTTTTACGTGTCACCCGCACGAAAACGGCCACGCTCGAAATGGTGTCTTTTATGTGCCACCCGCACAAGCCAGTCCAGGGGCACTGGCAACGATCTCGCTCGAAAATCCTACAGGAGCCAGTCAGGCGGTACTGGCAACGGCCACGCTCAAAATGGTGCATCTCATGTGCCACCCGCACAAGAACCAGTCCAGGGGCACTGGCAACGATCTTACTTGGCTTGCCGGGTCTTCTCACGCACAGCCCATTTCCAAAGGTCTCGGTCCGTAGTCATCGCCTCGGTGAGGCCCAATGTACGAAGGTCTTGCCTCACCACCTCAGCCCAGGTCTTCCTGGGCCTACCTCTTCCACGGGTTCCCTCAACTGTTAGGGTGTGGCACTTTTTCACGCAGCTATCCTCCTCCATTCTCACCACATGTCCATACCAGCGCAATCGTCTCTCTTGCACGCCACAACTGATGCTTCTAATGTTCAGCTTTTCTCTCAAGATACTTACACTCTGACGGGTATTCACATTGACATTACACATCCAACGGAGCATACTGGCTTCATTCCTTGCGAGCTTACGTATGTCCTCAGCAGTTACAGCCCATGTTTCACTGCCATGTAGCATGGTTGTTCGTACGCATGCGTCATACAGTCTGCCTTTTACTCTGAGTGAGAGTCCCTTTGTCGCCAGCAGGGGTAAGAGCTCTCTAAACTTTGCCCAGGCTATTCTTATTCTAGCAGCTACACTTTCAGCGCACCCACCCCCACTACTAACTTGGTCGCCCAGATAGCGGAAGCTATCGACTACCTCTAGTTTTTCACCCTGGAATGAGATAGAAGTTGTTTCCTGTTTGTTTGCAGTCTTTATTGCACCTGAACATCTGCCACAAACAAAAACTAACTTGCTAGTTAACCTGCCTTTGATGTTGCTGCACCTCTTATGTGTCCATAGCTTGCACCGGGTACATCTTATAGAGTTACTACCTACTCCTTTTCTACATACTGAGCAGGGCCATCTACCTGAAGGGGTTTGTGTTTTATCTACCTTCCTACTTATTAGGATTTTGGTTTTAGCTAGGTTGACTCTAAGGCCCTTCAATTCTAGACCTTGCTTCCACACCTGAAACTTCTCCTCTAGTTCTGATAGTGACTCCGCAATTAGGGCAAGGTCATCAGCATAGAGGAGCTCCCAGGGGCAACCTGTCTTGAACTCCTCTGTGATTGCCTGGAGGACTATGGTAAATAATAGGGGGCTGAGGACGGAACCTTGGTGGACCCCTACCTCTACCCGGAATTCATTGCTGTACTCATTTCCAACCCTCACCTTACTGGCAGCATCTCTGTACATGGCTCGCACAGCTCTCACTAACCATTTATATATATATATATATATATATATATATATATATATATATATATATATATATATATATATATATATATATAAACAGCACTTAGCTACTAAAAAAGTTATCCATCCATCAATATGGTGTTGATCACTCAATTTCTAGTTCATTACTTTGCATATACACAAACATATACATATTTATGTGAATGTGTGTGTGTGTGTGTGTGTAGATGATCAGGCACAACCTACATATGCACATGCATTATATCCATCATCTTTATCTGATCAAGATAAAGACACGTTGATTTTTGCCTTAATAATCTCTAGCATTTTGAAGATGATTATCTAATGGAAGATAATGTAAAAATAATCAGATCCTCCATCAATCTTCCTTCATATGATGTTTTTTTTTTTTTTTCGTAATTAGCTCAGGCTTCTGTTTCTAAGAAAATCATGACCCACTTTTGGATGATGAAGGAAATTATCTATTGTCAGTTAAAAATGAAGGATAAATGCAAAACAAAATCTGTATTTATTCCATGATACTCTTTATTTTAATGATGTTTTTCCATTTTCTTTTTTATTTTACATTTGTTTGTTTATATACAGGCAAATACTCATGCACACACACACACACACACACACACACACACACACACTTTCTCTCCTTTTTTTTCTCTTGCACTTACATTCACCATTCACACACATGTCTCTACAAAAATGTATACATACATACATGTATTTCTGTGTGTATATGCAAAAGTACAAATTATATATATATATATATATATATATATATATATATATATAGAGAGAGAGAGAGAGAGAGAGAGAGAGAGATTGGTAGATACATAGATAAATAGCAAAACAGGAAATTGGAAATCTTTTGGTATTATTTATTCACCATTACATGTGTTTCATTTGCTAATAGGAATTACAAGTTTTACATGTTAGATAAACATGTAAGGAATTTATTAGAAATTCTTCAGATAATGATGAATAAATGATACCAAACAATTTCCAATTACATGATTTGTTATACAATAATTCTACAAATAATATTTCCATAATTCTCAATTTTAATATGTATTTTCAACATACAGCAGCAACTGAGACTTGGATTGTAATAATGTGCTTCAAGAGGAAACAGCTATCTAGCTACACAATATATAGATAGATAAATAGATAGGTGTGTGTGTGTGCACACATGTATTTATTTGTTTTTCTCTCTATTTTCCATGCAAATATTGATTAGATGAATATCATCATCATCATCATTTAACGTCTGTTATCCATGCTGGCATGGATTGGACAGTTTTACTAGGTTGGCACGCTGGAAAGCTGCGCCAGGCTCCAGTCTGATTTGGCATGGTTTTTTACAGCTGGATGCCCTTCCTAACGCCAACCGCTTCGAGAGTGTAATGGGTGCTTTTATGTGCCATTTGCGTGACACTAGTATCTACCATGACTGCGATTTTACTCAGCTTGATGGGTCTTCTTCTCAAGCATAAAATAATGCCAAAGGTCTTCGTCATTGCCTCCGTGAGGCCCAACACTCGAAAGGAACTCAGCCACTTTGTCTCCATGAGACCCAACACTCAAAAGGAACTCGACCACCTCGCCTCCATGAGGACCACTTGAAAGGAACTCAGCCACCTTGCCTCCATGAAACCCACTGCTCAAAAGGAACTCAGGCACTTTGCCTCTGTGAAGCCCAATGTTCAAAGATTGATTGTTTAGGTGCCACCAGTACGGGTGCACTTGGGCTTGATGGTTCCTCTTAAGCAGAGCTTGTTGTCAAAGATCTTGGCCACTAGTCATTGCCTCTGTGAGGTTCAAAGTTTGAAGATCATGCTCCACCACCTCGTCCCATGTCTTCCTAGGTCTACCTCTGCCACAGGTTCTCTCCACTGTTAGAGATTGGCATTTCTTTACACAGCTGTCCTCATCCATACACATCACATGACCATACCAGTGCAGTCTCTCTTGCACACAACATCTGATTCCTCTTATGCCTAACTTTTCTCTCAAGATGCTTACACTCTGTTGAACATACACACTGACATTGCACATCCAGCAAAGCACACTGGCTTCATTTCTCTCAAGCCTAAGCATGTCCTCAGCTGTTATAGCCCATGCTTCACTGCCATGCAGCATAGCTGTTCACACACTGGCATCAAACAATCTGCCTTTCACTCTGAGAGAGAAGCCCTTTGTTACCAGCAGGGTAGGAGCAGCAATGTGGAAGCCCACCAGATGAAGTGTACTTGTAATTGGTTTCAAATCTTGGCACAAGGCCAGAAGTTTTGGGGGCAAGGGTAAGTCAACTACATCAACCTCAATGCTCATCTAGAACTTATTTTATATTAATCCCAAAAGGATGAATTGTAAAGTCAAGCTGAAAAGAATTTGAACTCAAAGTGTAAGGATAAATGAAATGCTGCTAAGCATTTTGCCCGGTATGCTAACGACTCTGTCAGTTCACTGCCTTGGTGTGTACTTGTAATTAAAAATCCAACATTATCATACTTTTCAGTGCATTGATTCTACCCAAGAATTATGTAAAAGGTACATTTGTCAATGGAATGCTCAACCACTTGCAGTATAATTCAATAAGCAGGCAGTTTAGATAATTGAATAACTAGAATCCTCATGACCAAAGCTGATAGAAGCTCTATTTTGCATATAAATGATATAAGACATCATAAGCGCTAATTTAATATCTATTTATATATCTATATTTATCTATACACATGCATGTGCATGCACACACATATACACATGTGCACACATGCATACATACACATGTGTAATCAAATAATGAAAGGCGCATATATAAAATTATATGACAATAAAGATGCTTAAATTGAAATTATAATAATTATGTGATTGATTTGAAGATTTCATCATATGCAGGTCCTTTGACTTCATCATGCTAAAATGGATTAAGAAACTTAATGTTTGCAGACCTTGTCTGAAAAATTTCTGTTTATATATGTATATGTGTGTATACACACACATATAAAGAAATGTGTGTTTATATACATGTATATGTGTATCTAATTTGTGTGTGTATGTATGTATGTATGTGTGTGTTTAAAATATAGTTAGAGGGAGAGGTGAGATATGAACAATTGGAATATACAATCATATATGTAGATAGATAGATAGATAGATAGACAGATAGATAGATAAAGGTATGTATGTATGTAACACAGCTTGAGAGTGAGGGGAGATATGAACAATTGGAAGTTTTAATCATTCTGTTGGTGCATTATTGATCAATAAGTTTATTAACTGATCAATAATTGATCAATCAATTCATTTGAAGTATTCAGTGAACAATACAAACAAAGAGAGATAAAAATTGAACAAGCCACAAGATATTGTTGAGGTTTAACTGCTGATGTCAGTTGTGTGGCTTCCATCCCAAAGCAGCAATTTGTATGTAGTTGTGTGTTAGTATAGATACAACTGCATAGATGTATGTGTACGTGTCTGCTTTTATATTTCTGTACACATTTGTCTATATGTCAGAGAGTATTCATGAATACATGCTGCTTTACTTACACCTGCATCCTGAAAGTGAATAAATACATGTACACACATATATGTGCATATTTTAAATATATTAAATTGAAATTCATACTGCACAGTGCCATACCTATAGAGACACAATTAGTAGGCTGTTTGTATAAGAATTTAGTAGCAATTTCATTCAAACCCTTTATTAATGCATTACTGTGTTTTCAATATAGAAACCATGAGGAATTAAAGAAAGAGGTCAACAAATTATTGCCTTTTATTTAAGAGATGAGAGATGTTGTTTTTTCTCATATTTAAAAATCAATCATAACCATTTATGTTTAAATAAAGTTTAAAAATTGTGTAATGTTAGTGTTCCAAGGGAAAACTATTATGATATTTTAAGCTGGAGCTGTCTTCTTCCAAGGAATTTAATGCTATCAGAACTGATTATTGCTAACCATCAGTGCTGGATTAACCTAGTAGCAAGGTAGCAAGAGCAACACATGCATTTCTCATAGAGCCGCCCCCCATCCCTCACCCTTCTGCAGTAATTACTATAACACTATATTAGCTTCAACTTTTATGAACAACTGAGTGTTTATCGTTGATCCAATACACTTTAAATGAAATACTTACAAGCTTTCAATTCTGATTCAGTGATTCTGAACTTGCTTTATTTCTACCTTCAACTTTTATGAATGATTGGATGTTTAATGTTGATCCAGCATTCGGAATACTTCCGAGATCCATTACACTTAAAATTAAACAAATTACAGTGATCAAATTGAATTTGCCAATGGTAAATGGACACACTCACTCTGTGTTTTTCAGATGTTAATTAATAGACTTGCTATTCTCTTCCTCTGTTTCGACAATAATTGAACTTGCTCATAAATAAGATCGGTTGAAAGAATCAGATTATTAATAGCATATTATAGACACTATAATGCAAACTATTCCCATTAAATTAAATCAGTATTTTTAATTAGGCAAGAAACATTATTGTGTACAATTTCTACTGTCTCACTAATGGAATAAGACTAACCATATTGCCATTAGCAAAACTGTAGCACAAACAATAAGTTTTAATTAATGTAGTCACATTTTCAATGTTGAGCACAAAAACAAATCTAAATTATATTAGGGTTGTGTTTCAGGAGAAAATATTTTTACATTATATTTCTCAGCATCTTAGTTGATTGAGTAACAATACCATATATTAGTGAACTCTCAGAGCATTTCAGTATTTTAGCTATTTTTAGGGTGGGTTTAAATGAAATCAGCATTCAGGGAGAAAGAGTCTAGCCATTCAAATTTTCTGCATAATTTACTATGCCTTATATGTCATCTTTCCAGGGTCATCTTTCTAAATATCTCAATCACACTGGCCAACTAGTAAATATCAAGTTTGAGGTGATATAATGACTAGTGGATTTACTTTAGGTTCACCTTCACCCCAACCTTGCTGCTAATCTGATCTATATTCATTGGTTCTCCTTCAATTTAGCTGTGTAGGTAAGACGTTCCCTTCCAAACCATGTGGTGTTAGGTTCACTCCCACTTTGTGGGTCCTTAGGAAAATATCTTCTATACCCACAAGCTTTGTGAGTGGATTTAGTCACAGGAAACTGAAAGAAGTCTGTTGTGCATGTGTATGACTTCATATTTCCCATGTCTTGGCAACAGAAAGAACATCCAGCCTTAGAAAGTCTACCTCAATGAATTCTATATAGCCCTGTGGTTCTCATCCAGGGTCCATATGAGATTTTGTTGTTAAAATTTATGCGCAATAAACAGATTATACTTCTACAATACACAAAATATTTTAACTATTTTTTTTATACAACTCCTAAAAATTGAATGGCTATGAGGCTCCACCTGAGGAAAAGAGAAATCAAAGAGTTCCATTAGTAAAAAATCATTGGTAACCACAGATCTAACCCATGAAAGTGGGTGCTAAAATGATGATGATGATGAATCAGCTGACCACTGCAAACTTTTCACATAAATCACAAGCCTGATTTTAACCATCCAATTCAGGAATTTTTATTCCCCTAGAAATCATAGTGCTAATTATTTAAAACTAGAAAATATTTTCCCTTTTTCTTTGATCATCATCATCATCATCGTCGTTTAACGTCCGCTTTCCATGCTAGCATGGGTTGGACGATTTGACTGAGGACTGGTGAAACCGGATGGCAACACCAGGCTCCAGTCTGATTTGGCAGAGTTTCTACAGCTGGATGCCCTTCCTAACGCCAACCACTCAGAGAGTGTAGTGGGTGCTTTTTACGTGCCACCGGCACGAAGGCCAGTCAGGCGGTACTGGCAACGGCCACGCTCAAAATGGTGTATTTTATGTGCCACCCACACAAAAGCCAGTCCAGGGGCACTGGCAACGATCTCGCTCGAAAGTCCTTACACATGTCACGCACACAAGTGCCAGAAAGGCGACGCTGGGCACAGGTGCCATCAAAATTTCGCTTTCGCTTGCCCCAATAAGTCTTTGCAAGCTGAGCTTCATGTCCAATGAGGGAGACGACGTTGGCATGGGTGCCAGACGTTAAATTTAACTCGATTTCGATTTCACTTGCCTCAAGCTATACAAAACACATTATGTTGTTTAGATGGGTATATATATATATATATATAAATGTTGTTTTTTAAGAACTACTTACATCTGCAAGCAAGAACTACTGACGTCTGCAAACAACATAACCTCCTTCAATTCTAGCTTTAGTCTCTAATCTGGAATTTTTTTTTTTTGCATTATTGATGCTGAAAATGCACCTGTTTATAGCAGAGTCTTTTTATGACTGCATATAATGTAATTATAAATGTATTTAAGTGATAATTTTTAAGTATGTACAATGGAGCTCAAATATAAGCATCTCAAGATAATATATAGCTTCATTTATATACGCACATTGAGGACCATTTCTTTGATGCCTGATTGACTAATGAGTATGCCAAAGCTCTATAGTTAACACGCTGCAAATAATTCATCTTATAACAGTTGATTTTGTCTTTTCCACCTACACACATGCACACACACACTCTCTCTCTCTCTTTCTTTCTAACTCTCTCTTTCTAACTCTCTCTCTCTCTCTCTGTAATAGTTTTTTTAGTTCCAGTTCTCCAAAGCTACTAGATTTATGTGTATATACAAAAGGATTGGTTAGTTGTTTTTCTAGTATTAGTCAAGTGATGTAGACACCTCATGAAACCCTATTAAGAGTCAAAAATTGATATGAAGAAATAGGTAAATTTGACATGTTTGTATGTCTACTATGTAGAATAACATCTATCTATCTATCTATCTATCTATCTATCTATCTATCTATCTATCTATCTTTCTCTTTGTGTGTGTGTGTAATATATATCAGTCATTATCATCACCATTTAACATCCATCTTCCATATTGGTATGGACTGAGTGGTTTGATAGGAGCTGACTAGTTATAGGTGTGCACCAAGCTCAACTATCTGTTTTGGCATGGAATTTATGGATGGATGTCCTACCTTATGCCACCTACTTTACAGAGAGGACTGGATGTTTTTTTATGCAGCACCAGCACCGTCAAGCTCTCTCTCTCTCTCTCTCTCTCCCCCCTCTCTCCCCCCCTCTCTCTCTCTCTCTGTATATATATATATATATATATATATATATATATACCGCATGGACTATCTGTCTATATATACTACATTTTGGGAGTAGTTGGCATTAGGAAGGGGCATCCAACTGTAGAAACCATGCCAAATCAGATTGGAACATGGTGCTCCCCATCTTACTAGTTTTTAGTGAAACCTTGTTTTATTTTGCATGTATGTGCTAATATATGTATAGTTGTGTGTGTATATATATATACACATACACATATATGTATAGTTATATATGTGAGTATACACATACCTACGCACACACACTCACACAGATGCACAGGCATGGTTGTGTAGTTAAGACACTTGCTTCCTAACCACGTAGTCTTAGTTTCAGCCCCACTGTTTGGCCATGGGCAAGTGTTTTCTACTTAGCTTTCAGTTGACCAAAGCCTTGTGAATGGATTTAGCAGACAGGAACTGAAGAAAACCCATCATATATGTATATATGTGTTTGTGTGTACCCTTGTCTTCCATGATGAAATATTACTTTGCTTGGAAACATGTAAAGATTAGCAAAAGAAAAGGTACCCAGTCACAGAAAAGCTGTTTCTACAAATTCTGTCTGACCCATGAAAGAATAGAAAAGTAGATTTTCTACAATGATGATGACATATATGTGGTGGTGGTGGTGGTGGTGGTGGTAGTGTCTTCAGTTCTTGATAGGGTTGTTGGAGAACCATTATGACCTAGTAACATACAGCATGTCTTGACCCATCCTTTTTCAGGTCTAATTACAGCTGATTTCTTTCAGTGAGAAAGTCAGAGAGAGATAGAGAAAGTGAGAGAAACAAGAAAACTTTACATCAGTACTTTATTAATACTTATTAGCCTTGAAAAGATGAAAGAAAAGTTGACCTCAGTGGAATTTCAACTCAGAGCTCAGAGCCAGAACAAATACCATAAAACATTTTATTCAATACCCAAACAAATTTGCCAATCAACAGTTTATATATCATTATCATCATATTACATCCACTTTCCATGCTAGCATGATCTGATTCATTTCTTGCAAAATGACTGCTGCTCATATGTACCATTTGACTTGGTTTCTACAGCTTGATGCCTTTCCAATCACCAACTACTTTATAGTGTGTACTGAGTGCATTTTCCTATGGCACCAGCACTAGGGAGGTAGTGTTACTTATCTGCTTGGAGAGGGAGTTCAGCTGGTACTGTTATTGCACCAACACAAGAGATGGAGCATCTTGTATGCAGTAAATGTAGAGAGCACTCAGTAGCCCAGGGTGTGTATATCATGGAGGAGAAGAGGACTGAGAAATGACAGCAGAAAGGCAGAAACAACCTTTGAGCTGAGTGTTCTATCTACAGATGTTGACCCAACCAATTTACTCAGATAGTGGGTCATTGTCACCAAAATCTTACTTTCCTATGCTTATGTGGTTTGGCTAAGTTGGTGTTAATATGCATACTGGTATAAATAGCAATGAAATCTCTCTCAAATCACACATCTTTATCAAGGGAAGGGCGCACAGGATAATTTAGTCTTACACCCCCACCTAAAAAGATCGGTCGCTCATAAGTTGAATACCTTTATTTTCAGTATGATCAATCAGAAGTGATTTAGGGTATAAACAAAACAAGCAATAACCAATCATTGTTTTTTGTTGATGAGACATTTCCCTGCCTTTTAGCAAAGTCAGCTTTTGTTCGATCTCTAACTACTTGCATCTATGACTGCAAGAGTTACAAAGGAATGCCTTTAACTCTATGCAGAACAAATATCTCATTTATTAAACATCATCATCATCATCATCGTTTAACGTCCGCTTTCCATGCTAGCATGGGTTGGACGATTTGACTGAGGACTGGTGAAACCGGATGGCAACACCAGGCTCCAATCTAATTTGGCAGAGTTTCTACAGCTGGATGCCCTTCCTAACGCCAACCACTCAGAGAGTGTAGTGGGTGCTTTTACGTGTCACCCACACGAAAACGGCCACGCTCGAAATGGTGTCTTTTATGTGCCACCCGGACAAGCCAGTCCAGGGGCACTGGCAACGATCTCACTCGAAAATCCTACGGGAGCCAGTCAGGCGGTACTGGCAACGGCCACGCTCAAAATGGTGCATCTCATGTGCCACCCGCACAAGAGCCAGTCCAGGGGCACTGGCAACGATCTTACTTGGCTTGCCGGGTCTTCTCACGCACAGCACATTTCCAAAGGTCTCGGTCAGTAGTCATCGCCTCGGTGAGGCCCAATGTACGAAGGTCTTATGCTGTTGCTGTTAGTGAATAGACCTAGCCACACCTAATAGAGAATGTCAGTTATTTTTTTGGAATCATTATTTCAAGTCATAAAATAAAGAAATATCTGGCTGTTCTTTTTGATGCCTGAATGAACCAAGTTTTATATTTTGAAACTGGTATATTGTAATTAGTCATGCAAGATAAAGTAACTTTAGAAAGTAGTAGTTGAGATTAAGGTACATATTTGTAAGAGATAGATAGTAGTTTTTAGTGTGATAATTAGGTAATCCAACTCAACTCAACTCTAGCTAGTAGACTATGCCAAAGAAATATAAATCACAACTGTTTATTATGTTCAGCAACTGTTTAAAGCCGGGAAATTCTCATATACAAGTACTTTGAAGATATCAAATTAGAGGAGTTACATGTGTGCATGTATGTGATTGTATTTGTGTGTGTGTGTATTTATGCATGTGTGTGTATTATGCATATATATATATGTGTAGAGAGAGAGAGAGACATACAGACATGTAAATATATATAGGAATATTTTCAGTTTTTGTTTCTCCCTATATGTGTATGTATATATATGTATGGGTATATATGTATATATTATCTTTTACGTGTTTTGGTCATTAGACTGCGGTGATCCTGGGGCACCACCTTGAATTTTTTTTAGGTGAATGAATCAACCCCAGTACTTAATTTTTAAGCCTGGTACTTATTCTATCAGTCTCTTTTGCCAAGCCACTAAGTTACGAGAACATAAACACATCAAGTGGTGATGTGGGGTGGGAACAAACACAGACACAGACACACATAGATATATATTCATATGTATACAACAGGCTTCTTTCAGTTTCTGTCTACCAAATCCACTCACAAGGCTTTGGTCGGCCTGAGGCTATAGTAGAAGACACTTGCCCAAGGTGCTGCACAGTGGAACTGAACCCAGAACTATGTGGTTGCAAAGCAAGCTTCTTACCACACAGCCACATCATGAAATTGATTCTGATGGTAAAGGGATAGAAATCACAAGCTGACAATTAGTGTGATATTTAAAATCAAATAACTAGACAGACATAACTCAACAAGTAAGTTATCTCATCAGTTGGAGTATGTATCTGCAGTTTGAAAATGATGTCACCTCTAGTGTAAGCATTGCTTTATTCCTTAATATGAGGCAGGTTGGAAGTAAGAAATAATGCAATGCCATGAAGACATATATTATTAATGTGATTTTGAATGATATTCTGATCAATATTAAGCCAGTGAAGTTTTGCATGGCAACCTTCATCAAGCTTGCAGCTACACATATTGAATATTACACATAATTTATTGATGGTTGACCTACTGATGCCAACAAAGAATTTATACATTTCCAGTTTGGAAGTAATCAAGGCATGAATAAGGATTTCACAATGAGACGGAGTCAAGAATCTATGAATGATTGTTATTTTGCAGAGAAAGAGATAGCAACTGCAGTAATTCTTATTGATACAGACAATTCAGTAGCGTGTCTAATTAGATACTTAGATATTTTGCCATATTGGTAAAACTCATGATTTTTGCTCGTTGTAGTTAAAATACATTGGTTATGCTGGAAGTCTTGGAAATTCTTTGCGCTTATAAATATAGAAATTCATACTTTTTTTTTTCATTTCCATTTTTGTTTTATTCTGCCAATTCTGAAGAGAGGCAGAAATTCATAATGTGATTATCTACCAAGCTAACAGACCTAAAGCCCAACTGTAAACCAATAAATATTTCTGTCAGTATTTGTTTAAATTCTTGTTGGTTTGAAGTGATGGTCTTCTTAGGCCTACCTAGAGCTGAGTATTAGGATAATCAAATAAGTTTGGTGGTGTTGAAATTTAATTTTACTGATTGCATACTTACAAATGGAAGAAACAGATTGACAAGTAATGTGGCAGCTCTGGATATAATTCTGAAGAGGAAGGAATGGATAAAATAAAGTCTGTAACGGGATGGAAAGGTGAAGTACATTATGGCTGAACAATATTCGAAGAGAAGATATTGGAAATTGTATTTGAAACAACCAGGAGAGGACATAACTCAGAAGTGAACCTGTTTTATGAGTGCTTGTGTGCAATCAGAAAATCTTTCTGAGGATATGTGATGTATGTACCATTTCAAATTTGTATATGTTTGTTTGTTTTTTGGCAGGAGAGGGTGCAGAATACTTCCTTTTTGCTTTATAGATGGTCAGTAATTTAGGACTAAAAGGGATTGAAAGAGTGATTGAGTCATTGGGCAGAATGGTTTGCAGTATTTCGTCTCATGACCTTTGCAGTCTGAATTCAAATTTAACAATGCCAAAGTGTATAAATAAATAAATATATATGTGTGTATGTATGCATGCCTGCATTTTTGTGCGGTAAGAAGCTTGCTTCCCAACCACATGGTTCCGGGTTCAGTCCCACTGCGTAGCACTTTGGGCAAGTGTCTTCTACTATAGCCTTGGGCTGAATAAAGCCTTGTGAATGGATTATATATATATATATATATATATATATATATAGGGTTGATTTGTTCAACTAAAACATGGTGCTCCAGCATGGCTGCAGTCACATGACTGAAACAATTAAAAGAATAAAAGCATATATATAGATATATAAACGAAGTACATATAAGTATGTCTGAATGTATCTAAAGATGTTGCCTGTGAATCTGGTAACATGTCCAGTCTAGCAAAACTTGTGTTTTCAGTACTCTGTGATCACAGTGTTCATTTCACACCATTCCTAATTTACCTCATTCCAGATATACTCCTTCAATGATATTCCAAATATGAATCTCAGCTCTTTGTATTGTGGCCAATCAATGTTCTTCCTCATACAGAGTATCCGACATCTCACTTGTTTATAAGAGTGCTGGTATGGCTACTGGTGGACCCGTGCAGTTGCCAAATGATATCTAAGAGACCAGAAATGGCCACTTGGAAAACTTCCACTTACGATGAGAAGATTCAGGCCAATATGGAAAAGAAGGATGCAAAAGAATTGGAATCGCATTGTGACTGTATGTGATGTATAACATCTGATATATATATATATATATATATATACACATATATATATATGGCTTAGTGGTTAAGATGTTGCACTCATGATTGTGAGATCATAGGTTCGATTCCTAGACTGGACATTGCGTTGTGTTCTTGAGCAAAGCATTTCATTTCACATTGCTCTGTGGTCATTTCGACATCTGACATGTGGCACTTATTACACCTGTACAGGTGATGTCGATCTGATGGAGGTAGTGAGCTTATGTCTACACAAACATTTGATCACTATAAGCAAATCATCTGTGTGGTTGTTCAGTAAAAAATTGCTGAACCCTCATACGTTGTCTAACGATGAGAGAGTCCATCATATATATATATATATATGCATACACACACATATGCATATATGTATGTATATGAATATATGTATGTATATGTTCATATGTATATGTTGGTGACACATAAAAGACACCCAGTACACTCTATGGAGTGGTTAGCATTAGAAAGAGCATCCAGCTGTAGAAACCAAACCAAAATAGACTGGAGCCTGGTGCAGCTTTCTGGTTTACCAGTTCCAGTCAAATCATCTTATTCATGCCAGCATATAAATATTTATATATATATGGGAGTAGGGTGACACTGAAAAGTTCCTGGCTTTGGGTAAAAGAAAATACAGGGTAGGTCAGTTAATTATGATTTTATTCAACATATTCCTCTCTCAGATTCACACATTTATTGCAGCAGTCTTTCAATTTTTTTAAGCCCTGTAAAAGAACTCAGACTTTTCGTGATACCCTAAAAGCCAGAGACTTTGCAGCACCCCCTCATGTGAGTGGGATTTAGGTTAGGTCCAATGAAAATATACTCAGCACACTTAGTTTATTTTAACTTCTAGCTTCTGCTCAATCTTTGAGAGCAGAAGAAATAGTATTTGCATTCATTGGTTGAGGTTTTGTAGTGGCTGGTAGTGCTGGAGTGTAATTAGTAACAAATGTGAAATTAAGCTTGTAGGCAAATAGTTAATACAGACTGATGATGCATTAGTTTACATAAACATCTAAGAATGCAAGTTGGTTTGAGATAGTTCTTCTAAACCAGTGTTACCAGTGTTTTAACTAACAATGTGCGCGTGTGTGTGTGTGTGCATATCCATATATATATATATATATATATATATATACACACACACACATATATATATATATTGGCACTTGTGCCCGCGGCATGTGTAAGGACTTTCGAGCGAGATCATTGCCAGTGCCCCGGGACTGGCTCTTGTGCAGGTGGCACATAAAATACACCATTTTAAGCGTGGCCGTTGCAAGTACCGCCTGACTGGCCTTCATGCCGGTGGCACGTAAAAGCACCCACTACACTCTCGGAGTGGTTGGCATTAGGAAGGGTATCCAGCTGTAGAAACTCTGCCAAATCAGATTGGAGCCTGGTGTAGCCATCTGGTTTCACCAGTCCTCAGTCAAATCGTCCAACCCATGCTAGCATGGAAAGTGGACGTTAAACGACGATGATGATGATGATATATATATATATATATATTGACTCACAATATGTGGATATAACAAATAAAAAGAAATCATATTGCAGGTGGGCTTGGTGGTAGGAGTGATGATAATGGTCATAATGAGGAGGAGGAGGAGGATGGCGGGGAAGATGGATGATTTGAGGATGAAAATTCAATATAATTAAGCTTTTAGTTGTATTTTACTTTCCACTTTCTACTTGTTATCCGATTTAATTTTCCTGTTGAAGGCTTGTGTGTGTGTGTGTGTGTGTACATATGTATGCATGCATGACTGTGTATATGTGTGCTAAGAGTATGACCAAAAAAAGCACTTTCTTGGAAAAGGAGAAAAACAATTGTAAATAAAATTAAATGATAGATTTTTAAGTTAGCATTAAGCTTAAGCATGCAAAGTTATGCTTGTGTTTTTTTTGGTTTTGTATTTTTGTTTTTTTTATGACTGTGTCTTATGCATAGAGATTTTTCTACTTAGCCAAATTACTTTCCCCAAAATGTTTTCTTGCTCATTACAATTAGTTCGGCAGTTTTAAATTCTTCTTATCGACAGCAATCAGACCAACTGCTAGCACTTTCATTCTTCTATTTTTACATCTTCAATATATTTTCTCACATTCTTAATTTTATTTTCTTAAACGAGTAAAAGAAGTAAAAATTTATATTTTAACAAATGTCAAAAAAAAAAATGAAAACCAAATGATTTTCTCAATTTTGTTTGAAAATTGTATGTTGTTTTTTCTATAAATTCTATATATATTTATATTATTTATACTTCCTTCCACTAATCAGTAAATGCAATTCGATTTAATACATGATATAAAAACAATAATTTGTTCCTAAATTAAAATGTCTACCACAAAATGTCTTATAAGCAAGGTGGGAGGGAGGTAAGATATATGTAAGTCTTTCTGCCATTAAAGTATTATTAACTTCAATCTAGTGCTGTGCTATAAGCTGTATGGCTGTTTAAACTCACTCTCTTTTTCCCTTCTTTTGCTTTGCTTTCATTTTCTTTTGGACTTTTATTGTCTTTTAATTTGTGGAGTTTGTAATTCAATTTCCTTTACAAGATTTGATTACTTAAAACTAAAAGTAATTTTCTATTTATATTGAGACGGAGATATATATATATATATATATATATATATGTAGAAAGAGAGAGGAAGACATAGAGAAACCAGACCAAATGAAAATTATCAATGGCACATCAACAGAGAAATAATTTATATAGTGCAACAGCAGCAATAATGAAAAATTTGTCCACACTTACATACATAGTTTATTTTTTCATATAAGTATTTGAAGATATCTGGAAAACATAATTGTCAAGACAATAAAATCAATTTCCTCAACTCTACCGAGTCTTCTAGCTCAACCTTTCCCTTTCATTCCACTGAAGTTCCAAATACTAAGTTTGTGGCCCTGAACAGTAATTAACTCGTAAAAATTTTCTGTAATAAAGAAAGTATCTGCACTGAGTAGAGAAATTTGTAAATTCAAGGGTAAGATCATATCCCAGCTGTTATACCTTGTAATTCTTGGTAGTAAATGCCTCTCAATCCCTGAAAATAAGCTTAACCCTTTAGCATTCAGATTATTCTGTCAAATGCAATGCTTGTCTATTCACCTTATTTTGAATTAATCATGTATTATCTTGTAGCCTTTAGATTTCAATAGCATGACTGTTTATGTTTAAAATGACATTGTAGGGTAGGTGTGTGAGACTGGATCTCACCAGTGTGAATATAAAACAGGTAGAATATTTTGGGCCAGATATGGCTGGTTGAAATACTGAAGGGTTATTGATCTCAGGAAATATACTTCATGACCTCAGATAATAGCCTTACTTACCTAGGCATTATTTAGCAAGTTATTCCTTAAAATGTTTGGAAGTTTAAATGAAAAACTAAAGCTCTTATCATGATAATTAATTGAAAATAAGTACAGACAAGGTCTTATGGTAAAGAAGCTCATTTTGAAATTGCATAGTTTCAGGTTCAGTCCCACTGATCAGTTTCTTGTATATTTGTCTTCTACTATAGCCCTAAGCTAACTAAAATCTTGGGAATGGATTTAGTTCATGGAAACTGAAAGAAAACTACTGTTGTATTTGTGTGTTTCCTTATCTTGATATCACATGTTGATTGTAAACAAAGTCACTATTCATCCAAAAACATTTGTCTTTCATGAAAATATGTCACCCATTGTGCAAATTCATATTAATGGCACTAGGGATAATATTAGCTTACTTAGAAACTGATGAGGGTTGGCAACAGGAAACACATCTAACCATAGAGAATCTCCTCAACAAATTTTATCTGATCCATGCAACTATGGCAAGTGGATGTTAAAATGTTGTTACTGCTGATGGCATAATGTCTCGTCTATGAAACTTAGATATATTCCATGCTGGAAGATTTTTTTCAGATATTAATTTTGATTAATAATGTTAATTATCACCTGCTTTATAGTAACAAAATTACCTTTCACCAATGAATGAAACAAATTTCTGGGTGGTAAGTATAAAAGAGTGTACGGGTCAGCATTCTTTTATTCTTACTGTTGTAGAGAATACTAGATTTTGATTGCTGAAGCACCTCTAAAACATAGTCATTAACACATTCATTAATTGATAGAATGATTGCTTGATAATGATTAAATGAAAATAGAGATGCAGATTTGTTTGTTTTCTTCTCCTTCCTTTTAAATGAACTAAGTTGTTAATTCCTCCATGCATTGCATTTTCAGAAATTTATCATTCTTCAATAAATATAAAGAATATTTCTTGGTGTTATTAACATGGAGATTAATTTAAGATTATTGTTAAAAATAGTATGCTCTTATTGATTAATACTAAGCAGAAAAAGGACAAAATTTTACAAAACATTGTTATTTCTTCATTTATTTTAGCCATGCTACACATTTAAATAGTTTATTGAATATTCTTGAATACTCTATTAAAAGTGGAAATAAATACATTAATCACCAGAATTTGACTTTAGAGACAAAGGCCTTGTGGACAGATGCCATTGCTTTCTGTGCATTCCTTTTTATAGAATTGTAACTACAAGTTCAATCAATGATCAGGGTTAATATATTAATTTATCACATGGGCATGAGGTCAAAACTGTAGTGGTAAGATGTGTAATTAACTGAGTTTAGTTCATTACATACCTAGTGCATATTTTAAATAACTGGATGGACTAAATGTAAAACTGATTTTGGCTGCTACTTTAGGTTTGAATCTTTCTTCAGTGTCTTAGACTTGCTTTCTGTCATGGTTTGCCATTAATAGACACAGCACACAGAACTGAAAGTGCTTTTCTTTTTCTCCTCGGTATTCTTCTTTTTATATCCTTTTAAAATTCATTAGCGTACCATTCAGCTACTTACACTTTTGTAGGTTCTTTACTTTAATTTCTGTTCATCATTATCATCATCACTTTACGTCCTTTTTTCCATGCGAGCATGGGTTGGACTGTTTGACAAGAACTGGCAAGCCAGAGGCTATACCACACTATATCGTTTGCTTTAGCATGTTTCTACAGCTGGATACACTTCCTAATGCCAGCCACTTTGCAGAATGTCCTGAGTGCATTTTTTTTCATAGCACCAGCTCTGGTAGAGTCACCAAATAACTTGCAAGACAAAGACACCTTGACTAATAGGCAGAGTAGTATTTAGGGAGGCAGCTTTGTGCCAGTTGATTAGAGGTTAAAAATATAATAGAGGAATAGAGTTAAGTGCCTTGCTGTAGGAGATACATGGATGCCCAGAGTAATATAAAGAGAGAGAGAGAATACATTATTTTGTATTTAGGTACAGACATGGCATGTTAAATTTGTTTCCCAATCAGATGGTTATAAGTTCAGTTCTAGTTTGTGACATCCAGGGCAAGTGTCTTCTACTATAACTCCAAGCTAATCAAGGCTTTGTGGGTAGATTTGGTTGATAGAAACTGAAAGAAGATCATTGCATGTGTATGTGCAAGGGTGTATGTTTATCCCCATGCACAGGAGTTGTAAATGAGTGTCACCTTTGTACATGTGTTGTCATTCTTATCCAAACTTTTGTGAAAATTTATCTGGCCATGAAGAAACATTATCTTGCTTGGAAACAGATGAAAGTTGGCAACAGGAAGGGAATCTAGCTGCAGAAAAATCAGACTTCATGAACTCCAGCCCATGCAAGCATTGAAAAGTAGATGGCAAAATGATGTGATGATAAGGATTCTATAAAACTTATGGTTAATTATACCATGAAATACTCTCAGTCATGTTGATTAAGACAACAGTTCATTCATTGATTGAGAAATGACAAAATTATACCTGTCCCCTGTCTGGAATCTCTGAGTTAAAGCTCTAGAATTACACTATTAACTACTCTCTTCTAGTTGCACGTAGTCCAAATACTAAACTGCATTACACCTAAGTTAAGTAGGGTTCCTATAACACTTACAGGCCAAATTATTGTTGGTTTACATATTGTCTCCATGGCTGAAGCACACATTTCTTTCTAGTTCACTCCATCATCATCATCATCATCATCATCATCATCATCATCATCGTTTAACATCCTCCTTCCATGCTGGCATGGGTTAGATGGTTTGGCAGAAGCTGGCCAGGCAGGAGCCTGTGTCATGCTTCGTGTTTGTTTTGGCATGGTTTTTATGGCTGGATATCCTTCCTAACACCAACCACTCCGCAGAGTGGGCTGAATGTTTTTTATGTGGCACCAGCACAGGTGAGGTCAGTTTTGGCATGGTTTTTTTTACAGCTGGGTGCCCTTTCAAATGCCAACCACTTTACAATGTGGACTGGGTGCTTTTTAAGTGGCATCTGCAGGGTCACCAAGTAACTTTGCAAGACATGGAATCTTTGTGAGGGGAGGGGCATTAGAAGAGGTGATCATGTGTCAGATGATGAAAAGTTAGAGTGTGATAGAGAGACAGAAACAGGTGTCTTACAGTAGAGGAGATACATGGCTACCCAGCCAAAGAGAGGGAGAGAAAGTGTTAAATTCAGTAAGTATCCTGCATCTTATTAGTTGAGAGTACAAGCACAAACGAGTGTTGACAATCTCCACTGAATTCTTATCGTATCATTCTCCATATTACTCATCTTTCTGTTTGGCTCATTTGATATATTTCATTGTCCTGCCAACCATCTGTTAGTAATTTATTTCAATTTCTTTGCTTCACAGGTAACCTGCATCAGTTACTTTTGTATGATATATATCTGATAGGCACAGGCATGGCTGTGTTGTTAAGAAGTTTGCTTCACAACCACAAGGTTTCATCTTCAGTCCTACTGCGTGGCACTCTAGGCAAGTGTCTTCTACTATAGCCTGAGACCAATCGAAGCCTTGTGAGTGGCAGAAACTGAAAGAAGCCCACCTCATATCTTTTATCTTTTACTTGTTTCAGTCATTTGACTGCAGCCATGCTGGGGCACCAGCATGAAGGGTTCTTTTAGTCAAATAAATCAACCCCGAGACTTATTCTTTTAAAACCTTGTATTTATTCAATTGGTCTGTTTTGCCAAACTGTTAAGTTACAGGGACATAAACACACCAACATCAGTTGTCAAATGACAGTGGGGGGACAAACATGGACACACATAGATACACATGTGTCTTTGTGTGTGTGTATATATATGTATATACATATATATAGATGTATATATGTATACATATTGAGCTTCTTTCAGTTTTCATCTACCAAATCCAGTCTCAAAACTTTGGCTAGCCCAAGGCTATAGTAGAAAACACTTACCCAGTATGCCACACAGTGGGACTGAACCCAGAACCTTGCATTTGGAAAGCAAGCTTCTTACTACACAGCCATGCTTTCCATGTTTGTGTCTCCTTGTCTTGACATTGTGCAATAGTTGTAAAGAAACATTACCATCATACAAGCGGTGTCCTTCATTTTGAATTTTCCATGAAAACATATCCAGCTGTGAGAAAATATTTCATTGCCTGGAAACAGTAACAGGAAGGGCCATAGAAAATTCTGCCTCAGTAAATTCATCTGACCATATAAGCTCAGAAAAGTGGACATTAAACAACAATAATGATGATCTGTTGTGAACTTCCTACCTTACATCATTGCCCCCTCATAGTAAGAAGGAATTACATTTCTTTATAGTCTATTGTAACTTCACTATACTTTTGGCTAGTCTTTGTTAAAGCTAAGGACTTGTGCCTCTAAATGTTCTGCTGTGTTCCTCACACTACTAGCCAGTTTTTGTCATTGTAAGCATTTACATCTGTTCATTTAAAGTCATTCATGAGGCATTTCCATGAAAGCCGTTACAGCTTGCTGTTGTTATGTCCTCTTCTGGGCTCTTAAAACTTAGTGCCTTGCCAATGGACAACCAACCCTTTGGCAAGTTACCAACTCAGCAACTTGGATGAGTTTAAAACTTCTCTGTTCTAATCACAAGCCAGTGAGAGTGTCTTTACCCTGTCACTATGTCTATTAGAAATAGCAGTTAAAATTTTTAAGTTACACTCTCTTATCTTCAAAATACAAAGATACATTGAATAAAGTAGGTCTAGATAAGATACACTATGGCTGAATAAAAGATTGGACGGTCACAGTTGGAATGTCTTTGTTCATATGTTAGTTCAGTCATGTCTGACCTGTGGTTGAACAACAACTACTACTACTACTCCTAGTCATTTGGCCATTACAGTTCCTCAACCTGAACTAAAACCATTCATTGATCTTTTGCTTTTGCTGCATCTATTATGACATATCATTATGATTTATCTTTTCTCTCTTCTCTCTCTCTTTACTATCTAATTCTATCTCTCTGTCTCCCGCCTCTCTCTCTCTCTCTCTCTCTCTCTCTCTCTCTCTGCTAAATACTTCTTTCTTTTGCTATCTGTTTCTCCAGATCAGAATTTTGTTGTTTGTATTTCTGTCTAATCTCTAAAACACTTTCTGTTTCATTGAATATTTTTCTCTTAGTTAATTTTATCTGTGATAAAAAAAAAAGAAAAAAAATGAAAGGAAACAAATACGCACACTCTCTTCCTTCCCCTCATATACATACACATGCATATATACACACACATTTTCAAATATATTTGTGTTTATACATGCTGACATACACATGTATGTGTGTGTATGAACTATTTCTTGTGTGACTAAATTGAATCACCTAGTAAAAGAAATTCTTGCTTTGATCATTTCAGATAATGAAATAGTAATTTTGTGTTATAATTTAAATTTGTCTTATACTTAAGAAAAAATAAATAAATAAATAAATAAAAGACTAAGCAATGTTGTAAAATAAGAGGTTTTAGTTGGAAAAAGACGGTGGGAAAAATTATTGGAAATAAAAGAAATAATTGAAAATATATTTGCTTTAATTCTGTTTTACATTGATATTGATTTTGTTCTACAAGATCTGTATTGTTGTTGTTACTACTACAACTGCTACTACTAATACTACTACTACTTTGATTATTACTTCCATTGCTATTCTATGATAAATTATTACTACAACTTCTACAAATAGTACTATTGCTTCTAGTGTTACAAATACTAATGCTGTAGCTGTTGCTGTGACTACAACTCAACACAAATACACATTCGCTACTACCATCATCACCACCATCACCATCTGCAACTACCGCTACTACTACCACTTCCACTACCACTACTATCTTTACCTACTACTACTACTGCTACCACCACCATTGCTATTTCCATTGCTCTAACTATTGTGATCACTACTACTATTGATGATGATGATGCTACTACTACCACTCCACTGATACTAATATTGCTCATACAAATACATAACCAATCTTCACTAACTCACTCTCTCACTCTCAGACTCTCACATAAACACAATCATGTATTGTGTGTGTGTGTGTGTTTTGTGGAAAAGAAAATTGCAGAAAAGGAAATGTTTCATTTCATCTTTGAGACCGTAGTTTTGACTTTTATATAAAATTTCTGTTTGAAATGGTGATTTGTTTGCCTTACCATAGCAGTTTTCATTATATTTATTCTTCTCTTTCACATATATCAACTTTATCATTAAACACGATTCATATTGTGGTTTGTTTGTTTTCTGTTTTGTTTTTATTTTTCTTCCAAATAATTCTTCTTTTCAAATCATTTACTTCTTTTCCAAAATATTTTTCTCCAAACTTCTCTAACCTTTAAATTAATTTTCTTTTCTTTCAATTCATCTTTTAAATCAAAATCTTTCAGTTCTTCTGTTAATTCTTATTTTGTTTGGAACTTTCCATTTGCTCTCAATGCATTTTTTTGTCTTGTCTTTTTCTTTCTTCTTAACTTCCTTGAGGTTTTGAAGTAGTACTACAACCATTTTGGCACTATGAGGATAAACTAAGACAAGACTACTTTTACAGTAAACTTATCAACAAAGAAACTTTCATTTATTTATTCTTATTTCATGAAACTAAATACATTTGCAATCATTACCAATCTTTAAGACTAGTATGTTGTTTCCATGATTGCTACCAACACTGACATTAGAGCAGACAAGTTTGCATTACATCATTGAAGGGTGTATGTATGTGTGTGTGAGAGAGAGAAAGGGAGAGAGATACCAATTTTAATGGTAGATATCAGCTAAAGACAGTGAAAGAAATCAGTTGAAACTTCATCATATATATGCTGTAGGAAATGTGTTGTGTAGTCACAGGTTTCTTCATATCTATTTCTTTAACAATGTAATTTAATAAATTCAGAATTATGTTTGGTTTACTGAAATGATGACATCTGACAGATGTCTGAAAATATAGAGTGATGTGATGAAGTTACATTTACATATTTGCATGACATGTAACTAATATATATATATTAAAGATATGTACAATCCTGACCCACAGAACATATTGTCTTTTCACTCTTCTTTTACTAGAATGGCCTCTGCTCTTCTGTACTGGCTAGTTGCATACCACCTTTGCTCAGGGCCATCTGACATTAAACCACCAAGATAGCTTTTATGTGGCCTCTCAGCTTGCTAAAAATGGTAAAGAGATATATAATTCCTCTCTGGAATTTCTTTCCCTCCTACTTCTTTTTTACAAATGCTCAAATGATACATCAACCATATTAATCTTATCAGTCTGAGAAGGCCTACAGTGGTTAACTGGCACTGCCCCTTCCTCTTAAATTAATCATACAAAAGTCACTCTAATTGTGGGGTTAATGTGTACAATGAAATTATATATATATATGTAAAATGTATGTATTGTAAATATTGTTTTGTATAATAAGCAGTAATTATGCATTTATTAGTCTGTCCAGATGAAAATGGCTGCTACCCAACTTCATAGCTATAATAAACATTTGTATTTATGATTAAAAAAATATTCCAATTTAGAAAAAATATTTGTTTCATTGTAACTTGGAAAATCAAATTTAAAACCAGTAAGAATGTTTTAGAATTTCTTAGAATTTGTTCTTAGACTAATTTCAACAACTCATCAGGACTTTTAAGTTAAAGGCTACATTTATTAAGCAAGCACAAGTTTTGTTAATGTCCTACTTTTTGACATTAAAATATATAATCTGTTTCCTTTGAAGTATTAAGTACTACACAATTTCAATCTAGTTTTTGTGATTAAGGTTTTGATTGAGTGTAATAGCTGTTCTACTTTCAACCTTATATGATTCCATGAAAGATCTAAAAGATTATTGTATATTTGTTAATTCTAAAAAATGGTATTATCTCTAAAAGGATATAAAAGAGGAATAACATAAAACAAAGAAATTAATGGATAACACTTTGTAAATCAGAAAAATTTAACTTAGTTTTTTTTTTATAGTATGTAAAACCATTAACATTTTTTCTTTGATTTGTATTGAAATTAAATTAGGGTTTGAAATGAAGTAACAGTTTTGATAAAGTATTATTAAGTAAAATGATAACATTTCGTTTTATTGTTTCCTCTAAAATAAGTATTCCACCAATATAGTTTTATGTAAAAAAAAAAATTAATATTTGGATCAATACTTTAGGCTCTATAGAAAGGCAATACAATATTAAACAAAAGATTAGTAGACTAAGCATTAGCATGCTAAAGCACAGAAGCCAAACCATCACAGTTCCAGATACAAGATTTTTAGAAGCAAGTCCTGCCTAGTTATTTATATAATACCAGTTTTTAAAAAGCATCTCATTGTATATAACACTGGCCATTTAGAAAACAAAACATAACATTGAACAATATTGTTATAAATGGTGGTATTATGTTAGGTATCTATTATCTGCAAAGAAGTTTCTCTACAACATGTATCCATACCTTAATAGTTGATGATTTAATCTGCTCTAATAGTTGTGGGGTATTGTGGATACTGAAGCAAGATGTGCTGAACATTACAATCAGGTAAATTTGAATATCACATCATGCAATAACTGCAATATTTTTAAATGATGGTACACTATATTTCTACATAATGAAGAAATTGTTAAAGTGATAAAAAGGGAGACGAATAGAATACTTTCATTATATAAGCTTAATTGTATACAATAAATTCATTATTTATTCTGTTAAACTCACCTTTACAAAAGAGATCTTGTGTCCACATACCCTACCTTATGTCACTATCAGAACTTTTAAGACTATAGGAATATATAAGGATGATGAGAGGAAAGGAATTGCACTGAGGCATATACCTACCAAAAGACAGGCTCTAGTTCTTTCCTTAAATCAATCATAAATGTTAATGCTGCATGTTTTAAGTCCTTATGTCCTTCTATAAATTGACCAAAATAGACTTCGACCACATGAAAAATTATTTAACAGTAACAGGCAATCAAAAAACAAATAAAATTAGAGCAATAGTAGTTATCAGTGATCTGTAGTCACTTATAACTACCTATGAGTGGTTACAGTCTTCACCAAGGAAAAACTTACTATTTACAGCCAGTTGTCTATTCTATTTCATGGTGAATATGAAGCCTACATGGAGTATAAATTCATCTGATTAATAAGTGGTGATGCCGTGGGCCTGTTCCCTGAAATTTGTGTTGCAAATGGTTGGACCATTTGTGTCACAAAACTGTATGGATCTTTAATCCATCATCCTCATTCCTCATACCATATCTAAAGCCACCATATGGGCAAAGCCGTGATGGTTACTTCAGCATGATGAGGTCAGTGTCATTCATTACCAAAATAGTCTGCCTGGAGACCTCATAGAAATGGTTCTTTGCTCATTTGTCAGTCATGCAAATACAACTGTCACAGTCATGATGATTAAGTATAAGCTTAATCAATTTCTTACTTATACTAAATACCTTAATTACTTCATTTCCTTTTCTCTGCCAATAGTATCAGTATTTTATTCCGCCCATCCAAAAGAATTTGTACTTGTGTTTCTTTCCTATGAATACTGTGGCAGAGGCTCCCTTCCATTTTGCATCTTGCACACTGTACACATCAATTCACCTCTATACCAACATCTCTAAAATTTCTCCTAATCAACCTTTTTCCACGTCAGTGTTTATGGGGGTAGCCCCAAAGTTTTGTACTTCAAAGTATGAGTGGGACTTTCCAAAGGTGGGTGGAGTGTTTGATCTCTGTTTTCTGCATCTATTGTATGATTGTTGATGACGAATGAGATGTTCTCATACATGGCTAGATGTTCCCTCTTAGTTACTCCAATATCTTGTACAGCACTATCATGGTGAAAATTAGTCTTGTTAATGCATTTAGGATCTGCTGCTGTATTGGGAATGACCATCATTTTGGCATAGTTTTATTAATCAGCTGCCATTCTTGTCATCAAGCATTTTGTAGTATGGACTGAGTGCATTTTTTTGTAGAAAAAGTATCTGTACTAAAGCATCCTCTCTACACCATATCAGCCTTTATTCAGTTACTGATTTCTTATACAGGTTAACTTGGTGGTTTCTTGCAGATTTAATGTCTCCCTCATTTAGTGCCCAACATTTTAGGTAGACAGGACATTTTCTCAGCAGCTCAGAAGTCATATCTATCTCTATGATGTGGACATTGGGAAGTTTAGTTCTCAACAGACTGGTGGTTGAAGTCCATTATTTGTTAGGTATAAAGGTCACTTTCATTTTGCAAGCAGGTGGGAGATATAGGGACTGTCAGAGATAAAGTTGTGTCCACAGAGCAACATAGTTTAGCTGCCAGGGGCGCATATCCTGATAGTTTTCTATGAAATTAGTGTTGGTGGGGTTATTAAAATAACATGTAAACAGACCAGGAGTTCTGGTGGGCATAAAAGTACCCCTTAGTCACCACTACTCCTAGATTCACTGAGATTTAGGATGAGAGTACCTGTAATGAGCCCCTGATGGGTCAAAGAGCAGAAGATGCTGGGGCATACATGACACAGAGGAAAACTGGTCTTGGGTTATGTGACACTCAGGCCTACCAGTGTGTAGACATGCCCTGGTGTCACATGAACCATTACCTTTGCATAAATATTTAAACAGGTACCATGTCTGAAGGATAAGCTTGGGAGAGTAAGAAACTAGCAGGGCAAACCATCAATAATTTGGTAGAAGGCAATGAGAAACCACTTTCTCTGGAGAAAACAGGAATGCTCAGACTTAGGCATGATGAACCATGATAGCTGACATTTGTAAAATAGATATGGCTCATGAAAAGAAAAAAAGAAGTAGAATGTACACATTTCATCCTTTTTAATTTTACTTATTTTCAATAAAAACAAATACAACAATAAAAATCAATGTTTCAACTCATTTAAAAGAACACTGAAAATCTATTTTAATGCTTTTCAGAAAGTTTTGCCTGTATATTTTACATAAAAGATTGTTGTTAGGGTTATTTTGTTTGTTTTATGATGTTTAACATTCATTCATTCTTTGCTAGCATAGATGGAATGCTTTTTTTGTTGTTTTTTAATGTAGGCATTTTCATATTGTTGGAGCAGTTGTTAACTACGAAAACAAGAAATGAACCTTTTGTCAACCAAAAGCTGCATCAATGCAGTCACCATGAGCATCAAAATTTTTATTTGCATCAAATGGAGAGGAATAAACTAAGTATAATGACTATAATAAAGGAGTTTCAGTGTATTCTAGGTGCAGGCTGTATGACAAAATAAAGACATATAATATGAGTAAATGATAAGGGGCACTACAAGGTGCAAGTTAAGCACTTTCGTGGAGAAATTAGGGGGTATTGAGAAGGAAAAGGTTATTGGAAATTCATCTACTCATTAGCAAAATGACAAGATGAGAGTTGCATAGATATATAAAGCTTCTGTGTGAACCCTCATCTAATCTGTAGCCATTGAGAGAAATTCATATAAAAATTAGCTGCTTTAATTAATGTGATATTTGTTCATTATTTTGAAAAATGCAATGTTTTCTTAAACTTTCTTCACTTTCCAAGATTCTTTAAAGTTCCACAAAAAAGTCTAAAAACTCACTATATTTTCTATTGAATTCAAATTTCATTAGTATTTTTCTTAATTACTCTTCCTCTTTGAAGTGACTACTTAGTAAAATGTCTTTTGACTCATTTAGACAGATAACATAACATCTTAATCAATCTTATTAGCTACACTGAAATTTTTTTTTTCTTCCTAATTATGTTATTCTCTTTTCCCATCCACTTTTTATTAATTATACATGTAAACCTGTTAATTGTAAAGTATAACATTAATTAATTTTGATTATATTGTGTTAGAACCAAATTCCATCCACTGTTGCTATGTAAGTGTGTACATATGTATATGTTCATGTATGCATTTATGTGTCTGTGTGTTTTTATATATTTATGTCTGCGTGTATGTACATGAAGTAGTACATGAATTCTGTACTATCAATTTCTTACCATTCCACATGTAACTGTACTATAACTTTCAAGAGAAATATGATGAATCATAGCAAACAAGAATTTATTGTTTCTCTCGGGAATCATGTAATCATAGATCTATCTGAATCAGATATTTGTCTGTGGAAATTTTAGAACTTGATGTGGATTAGTAACTAGTTTTTATTTCTTCCTTCAGCCAGAGATTCCTGTTCAAATTTTAAGTTAACATGAATTTTTATGGTCCAAATTTCATTATTATTTTGTCTCTGTATTTCTGCTGAGGTTCAGTTACCAACTATGTTAGTTGTGGGTGGTGTGTTGTGTTAACCTTTTGGTGTTTAAACTGGCTCAAATATCCCAGCTGTTTTTTAAACTGGCTAGATTTGGCCTCTTACACCTACCCTACAATGTTATTCTAAAACTAAACAAACACGCCACTGAATTCTCATAGTTACAAGATAATGCATGATTAACTCAAAACAATGTGAATAAATAAGCATTTCATTTGACTGACTAATTCGAATGCTAAAGGGTTAAAGGAATTATATTACAGCAAAATCTTTGTGCTGATTGGGACAATATTTAAATTGATACTTCATTATTTATACACAACTGGAAAAAAGCTGTTGTATGTGTGTAATTGTGAGATAATATTACTAAAGCAAATGTATTTTCAGGACAATCTCATATCAGAAAACAGAGCTCTATCTTTTAACAGCAAGTATATTCAAGAACCTCTAAGACTGCATTTTTATAGTGTTTGGAATAGCTTTGGCATGGAGGATTTTATACTATCTTAATGCAAACTATTACAGATGTTCCTCTAGGAAGGTGCCAAATAGATATCTACCTTACATGTTTAAATAGGAATAGAGGAAATTAAAAATAAAGAAAGAATTGACTTTTCTTTGTCAGGTATAATTATTACTTTGAATCTATTATTGAAAATTTTATTATTCTATCAGCTGTTCAAGTCAGAAGCATCTGCCAATGGTTTAAATAGACCCTTAATGATCTATCAGTAAATAGTTTTCTTTCCTGCTAAGCTATCACACAAATTTGGAAATGATTGGTTTACTGCTTTGCTCAAACCACAATAGGGCTTCTGTGATGGAAAACTCATAATTCTCTGGCTGAGAGTTAAATATCTTACCTGTTCAGACATTGGGACTATTCACAAAATAGAAAGTTAATGAGCTGAGGGAGTCACATATCTTATATGAAAATAATGCTCTTTTGAAATATTCTCTGTTATGTTTGCTTCAGTACTGATCAACTGTTATCAAACATGATGGTATCATAAATTGATAGATGATAGCTAAAAATATTTTCAGATGAACAAGGATTGAATTATTTGATCAAGGTTTATTAAGGGTATGGTTTTATAAGTAGAGAAATTATTTCAACCGTTATAGATAATGGGTGAATGCCTTTTGAGTATATTCATATGCTTTAATCTAACTAAATATGCCTTACAACAATGGTCAGCATTATTATTATCACTGTTGAGTTGATGACAATGATTGTGTATATTTAATTATTTACACTGTTCGATTCACTGCTCTGACAGAAAACATAGCATCCTTTCAAATTAAAATATCTTTTCTCCATTAAAATACCAAAGTTACAAGATAAGATATTACCTGTATGTATACACTAAATGAACTTTCCTCCCAGCAAAAATATCTTCAGTGTGGTTGTTGTTATTATAAGGAGAATTTTTAGTGTTTTTGATGTAAGGTTTGATTTTACTAAGTTGTTATAATTGAGTCTTCTGACTTTCTATGAGGATGGGTTTGTTTCTTTCTCTTTTTTTTTCTCTTCTTTTCTACCCTATTTTCATCTCCTAGCTTGCTATTTAGCTAAAGAACCATCTCACAATATGCTACTGCTCTTTGAAACATTGAAACTTTACAATTCCATTTATTTCTTACACTTTGCCTCCTTTTAATTATATTTGTTTATACATACATACATACATATATATATAGTATCTGTGTGTGTATACACATACACTTTATCACATGCACGCACATTTTTTTTACTATTATTTCTAAATTTTTACTATTATCTCTCTACTATTGAATGAAAGGAAAGTGTTGATAATGGAATCTTGGCTTACACTCGAGCTGTTTTTATTGAAAAGTTGTATGGTAGTGAGAAAATAGCCCCAAGGTGGATACCAGAATTACTATGAATCTATTGTAAATAAGAACTTCTGCATGAAGTTCGTTTTCTTCCTTTAAAACAATAACAAGTCCTCTGCTATACCATTCTAAGAATTTATAGACTGTTTTTTTTTTTTTTTTTTTTTTTTTTTTTTTGCTACTCCTATTATATTAGTTTACCAGAATGATACATCTAATCTATTCTGCTCACCAAATTACTTATTGTTGAAGATGCAAATGATGTAAGTAATACAATTGGTTAGAAGGTTTTTTTTCAAAGAAGGAAATCAGTGAATATGGTTTATGTGTTAATACATTTCTGTTTGTGGCTATTTATGCACTTAGCTGAGTTTATGACATCAAAAATTATGTCCTGGAAAAAAAGCAACTTATTGATAATCCATGTCTTGTGAATCTAATACACACACACTCACACATAAACATACACACACACACACACACTCACACATAAACACACACACATGTAAAGAAGAGTGCAAAGCCAATGTTAAATAGCTTTCAGAAAACTTACTTGAAAAGTAGACAAATGGGCTACAGAGCTGTATGACTACAAGAAAGCAGCTTACAATAAAGAAATAGCCATTATTTGGTTTGGTTAGAAACACAAAGTTATTAAATATCCACTTTGCTAGGCTATCATAATGTTACGATATTTTCTAGTAAAAAGTTATGGGCGTCTGTTTGTGCCGTTATATGATGTCACATGCATCTCTGTATATTTTTCATCTGTATATGTAAGGAAAGAATTAAACAAACATACAGGTAGACATTAAAATACTGAATGAATGCAAATTCACACACATCTAGCAAGCAAACATATGAGATGCGTTCAAAAAGTATCCATCTTTATTTTTTCCTGCAAAAACTAACGCCATGTGGGCAAAATATTTTGGTTGGAAGGTGACACCACTCTTCCTGAAAATGCATGAAAATGTTCATACCAGTAGACCATGTCAGTTCCCAGCTGTTAGACCTAAAGTACAGATGTGTAGCACGCGCTCATCAAGTTTTCATTTTCACTGAACACATCAAGCAGATATATTATATCAAGTTTTTCCAAAAGCTTAGTGATACTCAAGCTCAAACCATCCAGAAGATTCAGAAGGCCTTTGGCCATAATGTCATGGGCAAAATTCAGATCAAGGTGTGGTACAACCTATTAAGATTCCTATATATATATATATATATATATATATATATATATATATATATATATATATATATATAGGAAAATGAAAAATAATAATAAGGCAGAATGCTAAACTGGAAGCATATTTTAATAAAGATTTCTAACCGGCTTTCATTGCATGGCAAATTTTCAAGAAGAGGGAGAATGAAAATGTTTTTTACAAAAAAGTAAAAAATGAAAAAAATAATATATAAAAAAATAAATATACCAATACATTATATTGTCTTTGAGCTTTTAAAGTTCAATGGTAATTCATGTAGATAATGGTTGGAAAAATAAGGATGCATGAAAATTGAGAGTTATGTTAGGTTTAAAAAAAGAGAAAAGTGGCTAAAAGTTTGTGTTAAGCAGGAAGTGTGGTGTCAAAACAGGAAGTGTGTGTAAGGGGAGACAAATCTTTTTAGTTGGAGTTATGAACTCTTTGTCAACAGGAAGTTTATGTCTGTTCCTAGAGAAATAAGGTCACTGAGGGGTTTGTATATATATATATATATATATATATATATATATATATATATATGCACACAACGTATACATACATATATATAGGCTTTTATATATTTCCCTATAGTATTTAATGTTCTAACCATGTTACCTTCAATAAACTCTCTTTTCAGCAGTTCACTTCTTGCACCAGGTTCTGTCTGTCTGTGTGTTTTTTAAGTGTGTGTGTTGCTCAACCAGGTATATTATTAATTTTACTTGGCTCAGCTAATTCAACTGGAAAATAGGTAGCATCACTCCTACTTCACAGTTGAATGGTTGCCATTTGGCAGAGCATCCAACTGTAAAAACAAAACACTTGCTGCAACAATTCATGCAACCATTGAAAAACAATTTAACTTATGCTAGCTTGAGAGAAAACAAATGTAAAAATATTTAATATTACAATTATTGTTTGTATTATGATGATGATGATGATGATATTATTATCATTATTATTGTTGTAGTTATTTGTGTTGTTGCTGTTATTTCCATGTTTCATACAAATTCCATCCTGTAACATCAGGTTCACTTCTGAATGGCTCACAAGTGTAGAGTATTGTTTTATTGTTGTGTTTGGCCTGGTGCTAGTTATGCACAGAGTTATTGCTGTTATTACTCTTTTGTGATTGAGTTAATCATAACTCTCATATCTCTTACTTTTCTGGTATTGTCATAGGTCGATTTTTTTTTCACTTGTTCATTCATTAGTTTAATGTCCATTTTATTCCATGCTAGCATGGGTTGGACAGAAACCTTTTCGAGTTGCATTTTACAGTCAGATGCCCTTCCTGTTGATAATTCTTAATTGATTTTCAGTAAGGGATATTTTTCATTTCCCTGGTTTTCAGAAGTGAATATAAACATCTTACCACTCAGGCAGAGATGTGAAATGTCAACATTTGTACACACATAGACAACACATACATGATGGGGTTTCAGAAGTTCCTGTTTATTAATTTCACTTGCAAGATTTGATCAGCTTGAAACTATTGTAGAAAATACTTGCAAAAGGTTCTCGTAAAAAGCTAGAACTGAAAACTGCATATTTACAAAGTGAATTCTGTAGCCACACTGCCAAGTTTGTACCTAGTACATATACATATGTACTAGACTTTCCTGTCGTTAAACGGCAGATAAGAGTTCCACAATTTCTTGCTGAACAACTACGCAGATGCTTTGCTTATAGTGAAAAAACTCCTCCATCAGATCAACAGTGCCTGTACAGGTGCACAGGTGTGCCATACATCAGATAAAATTATTACAGAGCAACGTAAAATGTAGGGCTTTGCTCAAGAAGACAACACACCACTCAGTCTGGGAATTGAAACCATGATCTCACAATCATGAGTCCAACTCCTGAACCACTTGGCCATGTGCCTGTTATATAGGTTGTTATCTATACACAGACTGGATGATGCTAACTTTATATACCATTAATGTTTCAAAGGAAATACATTAAGTACTAGCAAGATTTTGGTGTCAGTTCTGTTGACTCCAGCAACTAGCTTTGTTCTCTACCAAAAGAAGTGCTTACTCTTATAATAGCATCTCACCCATTTTACTACCAACTTATCTGACATGACTTGTATCATTAGTGTTCATATTTAGATGTAAATGAAAATCTTAATCAAAATCTGATATGATCATAGCATAACATTATGAGAACCACTTGGTTAACGTCAGCATAATAAGTAAATGAGTCTGTCATGAGCCAGCAGATTTATTTGGCTGAATCTAATCCCAGTTTCCATGGTGTGTAAGCAACATATTACAACTTTACTCCTTGAATGGGACATTAGTCCTTCACAGAGTTAACCCCCCCCCCCCCCCCTCCATCTGTTGCTGATTCATATTTGTAGCTAAAGAAGACTGGAACAATGTGAAATAAATGTTTTATTCAAGAATAAAATGCACTGCCTTATTTAGAAATTGAAATCATAACTTTGCAATTGGGGACCTGGCACAATGATTTCATTTCTTTTATGAGACTTTTTCATTCTGCTGCATTTAAATAGTAAACAGTTTTCTGTTCCACATCCTTATAAAGTTCTTTACTATAACTAATCCTTACAAAATTTAGCCTTGTTACTAGTAAAAAAAAAAAGAAAAATGAAATTCCTCCTCTGAACCAGCAAGTCCACTTCTATTTCCAGTGTATTCACACATAAATTGTTTTGTTATTTAGGTTGTTTGTGTTATTTATCCTCTTCTTATTTATTACTGTTGCCTTCCCTATTTTTATTATCTTTATTATTATTATTATGCTTATGCTACAGAAGATTTTTTTTTCACTCTTTTTTCTAATAATAATGTAAGTTAATCCTCCCCTTCTTTTATATGTAACTACATGTAGGGGTCTGTAAAGTAAAAAAAGCAATTTTTTGGTTGTTTTCTATAAATGCAGAACATATATATATATATATATATGTGTGTGTGTGTGTGTGAAAGTCATTCTGAGCAAGAAGTGCCAACTCTTTCAATCAGCCAGTCTGGTTTTTATCTTTACATTTTATGACCATACATCAGTTTATGGAGCTGAGGTTGTTATATGGATTGTGATGGTTGTAGGAGATCATAATGTATTAAGGGAATTTGTGACCTACAGACACAATCAACTCTCATAATACATTATGACCTAGCATTAGTCTCTCTCTCTCACACACACACACACACACACACATATTGCCTCTATGTTAGAATTGTCACTACTTCTATTTCCCACTCTACTGAAGTCAGTAGAGTTAATCACACATTAATGGCTAAACACTGTTTCAGAAGTGTTGACATTTGATGTTTTTTTTTTTTACCAGTATGATTTTCTGGGAGCTATATACGTAGTGAAATATTTCAAGTGAATCCTTCATAAAATATGACAGGCCATTCTATGTATCTTTATTTTTCCATGTTCTATTTTTATGCTTTCAATCATATTATTTACATGGCAAGGAGGAATAAAATGAAATCTACTACTATGAGAAGTTTAACAAACTTCCTATCAGTTTAAGACCGACATGCAACAAAATATTTTGGGTCTTGTTTCTTCTTGATACAGTTCTATCTCTGTGTCACATTATCCACAGCAGACTGAGTAGTGAAGCAAACCAATCTCTCATTCCTTTTAGAATGTAACATGTTTCTCACTTTGAAATATCTCAAGAGTGACAGAATTTTAAATCCTCTTCCTAAACCGATGCTTAACAGCTTTGCGTTTCCAGTCAAACCATTTTTATAGCCACTTACTTCTTTATCATAACTGCTTTGTTCTGGTCACAGAGCTTGCTCACCGAAAGTTGTTAATTACTCTTGTTCCTTTGTCTCTTTGTGCTGAAGCAAAGTTTCACAAGACTAGGGATATCTAGTATCAAAGAAAACACACCAACATCAAAGAACCAAATAACATTACCACCAAAAAAAGAAAAAGTTTAAAAAAACATGCATTTTATGTGCGTGTATATATATATATGTATGTATGTATGTATTCACACACACATATCAAAATGAAAAGAAGCTTAGAAATATTTTTTTAATACTGATTCCAGGTCAGTTCCCAGCTAGTAGAGTTGATAAGAGCCGATTCTTTGAAACATTGCATTTGCTTCAGATCATGTATAAAGAATGGTAAATGGTGGGATCAATAGGGTTGCTGGTCCGAATAAATGTCAAAAGGGTTAAAAGTAATAAGCTTAGCTAAAACTGACAATATCTCACTGTCCAAAACCTGAATCCATTTGACCAGATTTTTTTTTTTTTTTTGGGTGATAGTTACAATATTATGTAGCTCTCAATAAATGGGCAGCTGACTGACATCAACAGTTCAAATCCAGATATTCTCAGCTAGTATAAGCAGTGCAATATATATTTGTCCCCTTCAACAACTAGACTTGTGTATAAGCTAGATACCATTATTAGGTATCTATAGTATAAGTGATTTGCGAGCAGTTTAATCTATCGAGTCATCTCATAAATAATGCGGTTTTTTTCAATTGCATGAACTAAAAGTTGGAGGGGGACAGGATAAACTACCTGCATCACTTTGCTATAAAAGCAGGTAGTAATTTTACCTTGTGCATATTCTTAGTGCAAGTTTTAAAGAGTGCAGTTCAATTTTAACAGTTATATTTTCAAAGCTGTAATGGACATGACAAAGGAGCATATTTGGCATATTTTACTTTATGACTTCAATAAAGGCAACAACACAGCGGAAAGTGCAAGGATTATTAATGCAGTATATAGGGATTGGACACTAAGTGTAAGCCAGTGTGAATGGTGTTTCCAGAAATTACAGCCTAGAAGACAAGCCTCATCCTAGAAGATCTGTTGTGCTTGATGAGGACATCCTGCAAATCCTGATGGAGCAAAATCCCATCGTAACTGTTAAAGAACTGGCAGAGAAGCTTGGATTTGGTCACTCAACCATTCAACACCTGCATGCCATCAGAGAATGACTATTTTGGTTTCAAGATGAAAGGTGTTCTTCCATCAGGATAATGCTCTGCCACATACAGCAAGGATGACATTCCAAAGGCTGGAGCAGTTTGAATGGGAAATGATGCCCCACCCACCATATTTGCGGGACATTGCCCCATCTGATTATCATTTATTCCACAGTCTTCAAAATTATTTGGACGGAAAAAATATGAATTCTGTAGATGAGGTCAAAACAATAGTGGAGGAGTATTTTTCATCACAGACAAGTGAATTTTGGAAGAGGGGCCTTGCAAGTCTACCAGATAGATGGAAGAGCATTGTAGAAAATGAAGGAGAGTATATTTTAAAAAAGAAATTTATTTATTTTAATTTTGAAAAGTAAAAGAAGCGTAAAAAAAAAAACGCATTATTTATGGGATAGCCCAATATTTTGCCTCCAATCTAAAACTCCACTTGAGTCAATGAAAGAGCCTCTAAATGATTGCTAGAAATAGCTGAAAAATCTCTCTCAATCCATCTTTAGAAAGGAAGGACATTAGATAATGAAGTCTAAGATACAAAATGCTTGAATAGAAGACAGGACTGCCATGGCTAAATGTCTTTGAGGATGGATATTTTTCTTTTTTCTTTTCCATCAAGTTTGGTTTAAAGAATGTGTTTCACCTTTTGAAAGTGTTGACATTTTTTTTGTTGATAATATTTATATGGATATATTTATGAGGGTATTTATAACAGGTTGTATAATGAGGATTCTTATATGTTACAGACAATGAGTTTAATGAGTGTATGTTTGTGTGTGTGATGATATTACATGCATCTGTCTATGTGTATCAGCTTGCACATAAAGAAAGATGATCAGTTTATTTTTATACAATTTATTCATTGAAATAAATTGTTTAAAATTACTATCTGCATAAACAAACAATAGTCAAGGTAGTGTTATCAAGAAATGAGCTTTAATAAAGAAATTAGAAACATTTAGACAGTGAAGAAAAGACAAAATTAGTCAATAGTTAAAGTTATTTCAATTATTTCCTTATTTATAGGAGACAACTCTCGATATGTTTTGGCCTTATTAGACTTCTTCAGCAGAGTATAAATTTCACCATTATTTGTAGTAGTTGTGAGAAAATCCCTGAGCAAATGTACAATGTTGAACATAGTTAAGTGTGAAAATTAGCATATTTTACAGAACAAAAGACAACATTGTAATGAAGTTTAAATATGAGGAGGTATTTTGATTTGAGGAATGGATTTTTCTTTGTAGGTGTGTAGAAAAATTTTATATCTACATTTCTATGAATCTTTTGACAATACTATTCAGATAGATAGATAGATAGATATATAGACAGACATTAACACACACACACACACACTCTCTCTCTCTAGTCAGAAGAGAGAGAGTAAGAAAAACAAAAACTTGAATACATTCACAGAAATTTTGTGTGAATGGATGTTGGTTGCATGTGGGAGAAAAATAAACATCATATACGCTGACAGGTAGAATTAGCCAAACACATGCTGTTCAAGCAATCCTTACTGATGATGTCTACAGAATAAACGAAACTAGACATTTAGTCTGAGGATTTTCAAGTCGGCATGGGGCAGTTGCTTCCTCTGTCAGCATATGCGCATGCATATCTGCACTCTTCCTGCAGCATAAAGAGTATTTTAACTCTTATTTCTAACAATGTAGATGCATCGGCACACTTAGTGAGAATTGAATTTTTCCTTTATGGTATCACACTGTGCCTAACTGATTATATTAATTTTATATATATATATATATATACAAATACATATATATGAAATTGAGATTGAGAGATAAAGTAATTTTAAGTTTAGTCTGAACATGTGTGACTGTGTCATATATGCATTTTCATATATATATGCACAAAATATAAGAGGCCATCTTGTACATATTTTTTAATGTAGGGATTTAACTATGACAATGTGCGGAAGCAGAGACAGAGAGCCAATTAGTCAAAATTTTACTACATTCTTCACATCATATATGCATCAGTAACAGATAAGAAAAATTGCTAAAGCATCTTACAAAAAATACTTTACATTATTCACTTACTTCCCTTTATATTGTGAATGCAAATTATACTAGTGTACTCTTTGACTTTCATTATTTTGGGTTTGGTAAAATAAATACCAATCAAATACAGAGTGCCAATCCAAATAGATTATATTTTCTTCAAGAACTTGTGTCATTGTACAAAATACTTAGCACCATTTCATCTGTCTTTACATGCTCAGTTCAAGTTCCTCCGAAGTCACCTTTACCTTTCATCCTTTCAGTATCAATAAAATAAATACCAGTTGAGCACTGGGGTCAATGTTATCAACCAGTTCCCTCCACCAAAATTTCAGGCCTTATGCCTATAGTAGAAAGGATTATTATTCAGATAGTGAGCTGGCAGAATCATTAGCACACCAGACAAAATGCTGAACAGCACTTCTGCTGGCCTTACATTCCTAGTTCACATTCCACCAAGGTTGAATTTTTCTTTCATCCTTTTTGCGAGTCAGTGGAAAAAGTAGCTGTGAGCACTAGTACTGAAATTTCAGGCCTTGAGACTATAGTGGTAAGGATCATTATTATTATTATCATTCTTCTTCTTCTTCTTCTTATTATTATTATTATTATTATGATTATTATTATTGTGTGAGAGAGCAGCACATGTCACCAAAGTGATACTTGAGTACAAACAAAGCCTAATATACCCATCATGACTACCCGTCTGATAAAAGAATACCAGGCACATGCATCTCAAACATACGTGCATGACATGGTGATCCTATATCAAGATAAACGGCACATGACCTTGCAGGTGGTGCCCAGTTAGAATTTTCTTCAGGTTGAGTAGCCCATCCTGCTCAAAAGGTCACTGAATAAAGTTTGTTTAAGGATGATGAACACGACACCCATATTTCCAAAGGTCAATTATTCAAACCCCAAAGAATTCTTCTCAACACATGGCCATGATACCCCCACATTACTTCTGCTTGTGATCAGAGATGCACATTTCATTAGCCACTAAGGGACATGCTCAACTAATAATCATCCACTAAGGGACATGCTCAAGCGACTGACAAGCAAATCTGTGGTATTGAGCAGAATATTTGTTGTAGTTCATCTTTTTTACTAAGATAAAACAAGGTACATGATGACACTTCCAATCAGTTAAAAGCCACAAGAGCCACTGCCTGATGCTGCATCAAGGCATTTATTATTATTATTATTATTATTATTATTATTATTAATGTAGCAAGCTGACAGAATCATTACCATGGCAGACAGAATGTTGCTAAGCATTTTGTCCATCTTGACATTCTGGGTTCAAATTCCACCTAGGTTGACTTTGTTTTTCATCTTTCAGTGGTTGATAGAATAAGTACAAGTTCAGCATTGGGGTCAATGAAATTGACTATCTCATTCCCACACCAAACTTTAAGGCTTTGTACCTATTGTAGAAAAGTGTATTATTATTATTATTATTATTATTATCATTAAGGTGGAAAGCTGGCAGAATTGTTAGCATGCTGGGCAAAATGCTTAGCAGCTTTTTGTCTGTTTTTACATTCTTAGTTCAAATTGCGCCGAGGTCGACTTTACCTTTCATCCTAAAGGGGGTCAATAAAGTAAGTGCCAGTTGGACACTGAGGTCACTGTAATCAACTTTACCCCTCCTCCAAACTTCAGGCCCTGTACCTATAGCAGAAAAGATGATTATTATTATTATCGTTAAGGCATGTTGGTTTCTTTACATACCCATAGCTTAGCAGTCTGGCAAAAAGAGACCAATAGAATAAGTACCAGGCTTATAAAAATTTTAAGTACTGGGATTCATTCAACTAGCTGCATTCTAATAATTAAAGCAAATAAAAGAGAAAAAACACTATCCTGTTAGTAAACAAAGCTACTTGTGTACATCCCAACTCCCACCACATTCTGGAATTTGCTGTTCTTTCTTCTGTCATTAACATCTTCAATATGGTTTTAGAAAGTAAGTGGGAAAGAAATACAGAACCAAAGCTGCATGACAGCTTTGTGATGTTGAAAATTACTGCACATTTACAGAAACATTTTTTACACATATTTATGATGATTTATGTGTTTAAAAATAAACAGATGGATAATATGTTTCTTCAGATTAGATAATTTTAAAAGAAAACTTTTTTTTGAGAAATGGGTCCAAACACACTAATTTGTGATGATGATGATGATAATACATTTTTTATATAAATATATGTGCGTGTGTATCATCATCATCATCGTTTAACGTCCGCTTTCCATGCTAGCATGGGTTGGACGATTTGACTGAGGACTGGTGAAACCGGATGGCAACACCAGGCTCCAGTCTGATTTGGCAGAGTTTCTACAGCTGGATGCCCTTCCTAACGCCAACCACTCAGAGAGTGTAGTGGGTGCTTTTACGTGTCACCCGCACGAAAACGGCCACGCTCGAAATGGTATCTTTTATGTGCCACCCGCACAAGCCAGTCCAGGGGCACTGGCAACGATCTCGCTCGAAAATCCTATGGGAGCCAGTCAGGCGGTACTGGCAACGGCCACGCTCAAAATGGTGTATCTCATGTGCCACCCGCACAAGAACCAGTCCAGGGGCACTGGCAACGATCTTACTTGGCTTGCCGGGTCTTCTCACGCACAGCACATTTCCAAAGGTCTCGGTCAGTAGTCATCGCCTCGGTGGGGCCCAATGTACGAAGGTCTTGCCTCACCACCTCAGCCCAGGTCTTCCTGGGCCTACCTCTTCCACGGGTTCCCTCAACTGTTAGGGTGTGGCACTTTTTCACGCAGCTATCCTCATCCATTCTCACCACATGTCCATACCAGCGCAATCGTCTCTCTTGCACGCCACAACTGATGCTTCTAATGTTCAGCTTTTCTCTCAAGATACTTACACTCTGACGGGTATTCACATTGACATTACACATCCAACGGAGCATACTGGCTTCATTCCTTGCGAGCTTACGTATGTCCTCAGCAGTTACAGCCCATGTTTCACTGCCATGTAGCATGGTTGTTCGTACGCATGCGTCATACAGTCTGCCTTTTACTCTGAGTGAGAGTCCCTTTGTCGCCAGCAGGGGTAAGAGCTCTCTAAACTTTGCCCAGGCTATTCTTATTCTAGTAGCTACACTTTCAGCGCACCAACCCCCACTACTAACTTGGTCACCCAGATAGCGGAAGCTATCGACTACCTCTAGTTTTTCACCCTGGAATGAGATAGAAGTTGTTTCCTGTTTGTTTACAGTCTTTATTGCACCTGAACATCTGCCACAAACAAAAACTAACTTGCTAGTTAACCTGCCTTTGATGTTGCTGCACCTCTTATATATATATATATATATATATATTTCTCACTTATGTATACTGCTACACAAACATATACATGTATATTTTCACACATGCATACATACATAACCGAGAAAATGCAACTAGACATATCTAGACAACTATATGCATGAGAATGCATACATAAAACATACAAATCTGCACATACGTACATATATACATATATACGTACAAACAAACAAAAATACCTTGTTGTTGATGTTGAAATTCCAATGAAGGAGCTTTGGATCTAGATTAGAAACCAGTTCTTTCTCTGTTGCCAAGAAATCTTGAAATAAACTGCATAATGACATACATACATATCCAAATTTTAGGGACTGGAGTATATAAAATCCTGGCTACATATGTTTCATACCTAGCAGAACCTTGGAAGTAGTAAATTATCCAGACAAGGGGTAGACCGCAAGCCACTCTTCAAGCCAAAGATACCTTGGTTATATGAAGTTTACATTGTATATTAGCATATACAACAACCCCAGATACATACCATGAACTATAAAATTAACTTTTTTCACCTTATTCCTTCAATACAGGAAAAATTCACAACCTTCTGTGCCAAAAAAAAAACACTGTTGTTCCTGAAACTTCTTTTTTATATCTTCTACAGATTGATTGAAGTTCACTAACTTCCTACACCTTGATCCATGGATCTTATTTTTACATAGCTATCTGTGTATATGTTTATATATATATATATATATATATATATATATATATATATATATATATATATATATATATATATATATATAAATTACCATCATCATTTCACATCCACTTTCTATGCTGGCATGGATTGAACAGTTTGACAGGAGCTGGCAAGGCCAGGGGCCACACTTGGTTCCATTGTCTGTTTTGGCCTAGTTTCTACTGCTGGATGACTTTCCTAATGCCAACCACTTTACGAAGTGTTACAGAGGACTTTTTGCCTGGCACCATCACCGGTGCTTTTTAGGTGATACCAATACCATTGCATTTTACATGGCACCACCACTGGTACTTTTTACATGACAATAGCACCAATACTTTTTATATGGCACCAGCTTCAATGCTTTTTATGTGGCACCAGCACCAGTGTTGTTTTACATGGCTAAGAAAAATGAGATAATATCAGTTATTCATTTAATGAATTATATTAACAATAATAATAATACAAAAAAAATAATTTGAAAATAAAGGCAGCAAGCATTGTAAATATTGTTTTTTAAAAGCCAAGAAGCACTTCATAAACTCTAGTGTGGATATTGAACAAAACTCTACTTTAAATTACTTAACAGCCTGTGCTTCAAAATAGGATATAATTTTCTAGACTTGTTTACCACTTATGTATATGTTTATATGAGTTTCTTTCTTCACTGTTTATGTATCTGTGTATGTAACTTTTTTTGTGTGTGTGTGTACGTATATATGTATAAGTGTGGATGTAGGTAAACAGTTTGAGTATTTGTTGTTGATACATGTTTTTAGTTGTGTTACTTTGTCACAGCATACAGATATACAATGAATTATTATTATCATTCTTAAGGTAAGAAGCTGGCAGAAATATTAGCATGCCTTGCAAAATGCTTAGCGACATTTCATCTGTCTTCACATTCTGAGTTCAAATTCCACTGAAGTCAACTTTGCCTTTCATCCATTCGGGGTCAATGAAATAAGTAACAGTTGAACATTGGGATCAATGTAATCGACTGGTCCCCTCCCCCAAAATTTCAGGCCTTGTGCCTTTAGTACAAAGTATTATTATTATTACTATTATCCTTGTTGTTCTTTATCTATTTATTTATTTCAAAATATTTGTATCTTACCCTCTATAATGGAATTTATGTGGGTCTACTCTTGCGTAACAAGTCACCACCTGTGACCTCAGCTATCTAAGAACTTTCAAATGATCATCATCATTCCTAACAAGCAGGCCATTTCTATGAACTCCATAAACCAATCATTTCTGTCCACTTCTTGAGCCTCTGTTTCATTGTTCCTAAAGGTCCAATGATAGTTGGTGTGAGCTTACTTTTTTCTGCAACCCCACAGTTTACTTATCTCTATTTTCAGGTCCTGGTATGTGTCTACCTTGTTAATTTCTTTTTTCTTGTATCAAATGGACAGGCCACATCACTTATATAGCAAATTCATTCCCTCTTCTCAAACACCAATATAACTGGTCTGTTATGCTCTAGGATATGATCTGTTTGATCAGAAAGTCCCAAAGAGTTTTAACTGCATTATTCTCAGTCACTTTTTCAGTTGCATGTTCATACCACTTGTGTTCTGATTGAAATCCATATTTCTTATTACACATGTCCCAGTAGATGATCTCTTATTATTATTATTAAAACAACAAGCTGGCTAAATCATTTGCACACTGGACAATATGCTTAGTTGCAACTTATCCAGCTTTACATTCTGAGTTCAAATTCCGCCAAGGTCACCTTTTCCTTTCATACTTTTGGGGTTGTAAAATAAGTACCAGTTGAGCACCATGAGCAATATAATTGACTAGCCTCATCCCACTAAATTTCCAGCCTTGTGCCTACAACAGGAAGAATTATTATTATTAGTAGTAGTAGTAGTAGTAGTAGTAAGTCGGCGAGCTAGCACAATTGCTAGTACACCGGATGAAATGCTTAGCAGTATTTGTCAGCCGCTATGTTCTAAGTTAAAATTCCACTAAGGTCGACTTTGCCTTTCATTCTTTCAGGGGTCGATAAAATTAGTACTAGTTACGCACTGGGGTCGGTGTAATCGACTTAATCCCTTCCCCCAAATTTGAGGCCTTATGCTTCCAGAAGAAAGTATTATTATTATTATTATTATTATTATTATTATTATTATTATATAGAATTTCAACAAAGTTGCAGCTATCAGCTAAGTGAAGGCTATCAACTGAAAATAAATGACTATTATATGACTTAGTTTTCTTTAGCAAATCAGAGTGCCTTGCTTTGCCTTTCTCTGCTTGGATTTTATAGCTTAGGGTGTTGTCATGAACATGGTAAAAAAGTTTAAATACCAAATTTTTCTTCTCATACCAAGCCCTCATTAACTCTTTCACGAATCACTTGATAAAAGTAAATCTAGATCTTCTCTCCAATGAAATCTATGAAAAGTGAATGTGAGAAAACTAATGTAGCTAAATGGGCCCACTCTAAATATGCAGCTGTAGCCTGGTGATAAGAACTAGAAGAATTCTGGTTAAAGCACTCCATATAACCCTTCATAACTTTTTTATTCTTTTGAATTTTTAGAAAAGCTTTACTAATTTGTGTACTACACACAGAAATTCATATGATTATGAGAAAAAAAGATTTATTTTTAGTGTAATTTAAGGGTGATTCAGCTGGTGTTTTTCAATATTCTTCTCCCCGTAAACACATTTAGCGGTCCATTGCTTGGTTTTAACCAACATAGGCACAGGAGTGGCTGTGTGGTAAGTAGTTTGCTTACCAACCACATGGTTCCGGGTTCAGTTCCACTGCGTGGCACCTTGGGCAAGTGTCTTCTGCTATAGCCTCGGGCCGACCAAAGCCTTGTGAGTGGATTTGGTAGACGGAAACTGAAAGAAGCCTGTCGTATATATATATATATATATATATATATATATATATATATATATATATATATATATATATATATGTGTGTTTGTGTGTCTGTGTTTTCCCCCCACCATTGCTTGACAACCAATGCTGGTGTGTTAACGTCCCCGTAACTTAGCGGTTTGGCAAAAAGAGACCGATAGAATAAGTACTAGGCTTACAAAAAATAAGTCCTGGGGTTGATTAGCTCGACTAAAGGCAGTGCTCCAGCATGGCCACAGTCAAATGACTGAGACAAGTAAAAGAGTAACATTTTGGCCTATCTGTATTTTAAACACTGATTTTTAAAAAAAAATTCAGAAATGAGTGGAAATTTTAGGTTTTATGGGGGTTAAAAATATAGAAAAAAATTTTTTTTCATAATCATGCAAATTCCCATGTGTAGAACACAAATTCACAAAAGTTTCTAAAAATTCAAAAAAAAAAGTTAGGGGTTATATGGGGTGCTTAAACCCTTGCTTTTTAGTATATGAGGACAATCTTAGATTTTGGGTGGGCTACTCTGAATTATTCTGTATGATCAACTTCTATTTTGGGTGATCATTTCTTCTGATTTTCTTGTGCTTTATTGTTATTCCTTATTTATTAATATTGTTAGTTTCATCATTTTACTCAGTGTAAATCCTGCACTCCAACATCTTTAGCAATAAACCATCGTTATCAGTATTATTATTATTGTTATATTTATTAATTTATCTGAAGAGGGAAACAACAATTCATTACTCTCTGCTTAATTTTGATTCCAAACATCAAGAATATATTTATTCTAGTCAATCCATAATACTCTCAAATTGTGCAGAATACAGCCTTAAAAGCATTGTTTCCTTGGCCTGACAGTTATTTCATCATCATCATCATCATCATCATCATTATTATTATTATTATTAGTATTATGTTGTTTTTTTTTCTTCTTTCTTCAAATTTTCTTCCGTTTCTCGCCAAGTATTTTCCGTACACCTAGGGCAAAGAAACTCATTGTATGTATTCCCAGTTTACACACGCAAATTCACAGGTAAATTATGTATTTAAAAAAGAAAAAAAAAAAATTCATGAATGGATGTTGTTTTCACAGTGATAATGCTCTTCTCAGTACATGAGTCGTTCCAGTTAACACGATTTTTTGCACTTCCTGTAGGGATGGTAAGTCTGGTATCATTTTCAAATAGGTTTCAGTACCTTTTTTTATCATTCCTAGAGATCCTACAATCACTGGTACGGTAGTTGTGTTGAGGTGCCACATTTTTTCAATTTCTATTAGCAAGTTTTTATATTTACTGATCTTGTCAAATTCTTTCGCCGCTATATTATGATCAGAGGGAATACTCATGTCAATTAATAAACACATCTTCTTTGTCTGACCTTTTATAATAATATCCGGTTTATTAGCTTTTATAGCCTTGTCGGTATGTACAAGGAAGTCCCAGAGAATCGATACATTTTCTCCCTCAGTCACAGCTTCAGGATGATGTTTATATCATTTGTCAGCGGTTTTGATTTTATAATGCCAACATATTGTCCAGTGTAAATACTGGCCAATTCTGTCATGTCTTGCTTTATATTCTACAGGTGTTAAGACCCTACACCCTGAGATTAGGTGGCCTATAGTTTCAATCGCATCGTTACAGAATCGGCATTTTGGGTCAGCTCCATTTTTTATCACATTGGCTTGGTAGTTCCGGGTTTATAAGCTTTGGTCTTGAGCAGCCAATATGAAACCTTCACTCTCTGCTTTTAGCTCTGAGCTTCGTAACCATTGATGCGTGCGTTTCTGGTCGACATCAGCTTGTTTGTTACGAGCCACATACTTGCCATGCAGAGGTTTCTGTTCCCATCTGCTAGCTAATTTTTCATGTGCTTTTGTCTTTGCAATTAATTTTATTTTCTGTGCAGCAGTAGTTGGCGCATTTCCTTCAACCTCATCAAGCTGGTGGGTATCTAAGAGATTGGTAGAGAATTTTTTGCTCTCTTTCAGAATAGAGTGAAGTTTTTTCGGTCTTTCATGTTTTTCAACAAGTTTCAGCATCCAATCGTTGGTTGTTTCAAGGTATTTGGCCAGTTCCATTGTGATGGTTTTGTATGTAAGTTCAAGCTGGATCAAGCCTCGACCTCCCTGATCTCTGGGAAGGTAAAGACGATCCACGTCTGCCTTTGGATGGTGCATCTTATTACAAGTCAGTAGCTTGCAGATTTTTCTATAAATTTTGATTATTTCACCGGTGTTCCAGTTGAGCACATTGAAGCTATAAAGAACAACATTATTATTATTATTATTATTATTATTATTATTATTATTATCATTATCATCATCATTGATTCTTTTGCCAACAAAGAAGTAACATATCATTTACACAAAATGTCTAATAGCAACATAAGTATCAATTTGTCTGTCTCTATGTGTTTATTAATGTGTGTGTGTGTGTGTGTGTATGTACTATACACTCACACACAAATACACAGAGAAACACATTACTCACACTCACAACATACATGCATTATATATATATAAGTCAGTAAATGGTGGGGTTGTGCTAACCGCACGTGGAGAAATAATAGAAAAATGAAAAATAATAATAAGGCATGTTTATGTCAACATAAACTTCCTGTTGACAAAGAGTCCAGAACTCCAACTAAAGAGTATAAAACCCACAGAATTGTCTTCCCTTACACACATTTCCTGTTTTGACACCACACTTCCTGCTTAACACATAAACTTTCAGCCCCCTTTTTTAAAAATAAAACTCTCAATTTCATGCATCCTAATATTTCTAACAATTATCTACATGGATTACCATTGAACTTTAAAAGCTCAAAGACAATATAATGTATTGGTATATTTATTTTTTTATATATCATTTTTTTAATATATTATTTTTTATTTTTTTGTAAAAAACATTTTCATTCTCCCTCTTCTTGAAAATTTGTCATGCAATGAAAGCCGGTTAGAAATCCTTTTTACACATCTATATTAAACTATGCTTTCAGTTTAGCATTCTGCCTTATTATTATTTTTCATTTTCATATATATATATATATATATATATATATATATATATATATATATATATATTTCTGTACACACACTCACACACATTAGGCATGCATATAGGGGCTGGCACCACTCCACTGTGTAGCTAAGAATTTTTGCTTTCCAACCATGTGGTTTCAAGTTCAGTTCCACTGCATAACACCTTTGACACATGTCTTCTATTATAGCCAGGGACAACCAATGACTGCCTTGTGAATGGATTTGTTTGATTTAAATTAAAAGTTTGTCTCACACACACACATATACATAGCTGAAAAGTGGTTAAGAGCCCATAGAAATAAAAAAAATTATAGTTAAAAAAGTAAAGTTGGAAAAGGCACAGAAGTATATTTTAAAGAATGTTTAATAAAATAAGACCGGTTTCATCATATCATATATATCTTATACACACACACACACACATGTATACATGTGTGTGTGTGTGTGTGTGGTTGTATCTCCTTGTCTTGACATTGCACAATAATTGTAAACAAATGCCACCATCATACAACTGATGTTTTGTTTCTAATCTTTCTCGAAATCATGTCTGGTCATGGGGTAATATAATCTTACTTGGAATCAGGAGCTGGCAACAAGAAGGACATCTGGTTGTAGAAAATGCACCTCAACAAATTCTGCATTTGAAAGTAGATGTGGAAACAATGGTGATGATGATAATTGATAATAAATTATATATGTGTGTGTGTGTGATTTTATCTTTACTCAATTTGGTTCAATCAAAGTAGACTTCCTTCAAATTTAGTGGTCAATATATTATACAAATGTAGAAAGTTTTATAAGGTTGAAACAATCATTGAAAAGTGTATACGTACATATATGTTTCTGAATATATAGATAGATAGACAGATAGATAGGCAGACATACATACATACATACATACAAATATATATATATATATATATTTATATATATATATATAAAAATGAGAATGTGTGTCTGTCTGTCTGTCTGTCTGTCTGTCTGTCTGTGTGAATCCCTAAAACTCGAGAACTACGCAACCAATTTCATTCAAATTTTACACATGCCTTACTTAGGGTTCCAGTTGTGTTTTAGTCAAAAAAAATTATTAACTTCTTGCAGAGTTCGAGCACACGGCAATATAATATCTCCTCCACTATTTAAGTATTACGTGTCAAAAGTGAAACAAAAACACTCATGTCAAATACTTTCACTTTAAAAATGAAACTATTCCACTAACTGAAACAATCACATTTCGATACTGTAGTGACAGATACTTTCACAGAGAGAGAAAGAGAGAAAGAGAGAGAGATGTATATGTATACATATACATGTATATGTACACCATTTCGATACTGTAATGACAGATACTTTCAGAGAGAGAGAGAGAGAAAGAGAGAGAGAGATGTATATGTATACATATAGATGTACACGTATATGTATATATATATAGATCTATACATACATGTATATGTATACATATGTGTAGATGTATATATATATATATATATAGATGTACATGTAATATGTACACATATATACATATATACATGCATACAGATATCTATACATATATACACCCATCACACACACATACACATGCACACAAACACACACATTAGTCATTTGTTTTCTTATCCAAAACTACGTCAAAAGTACTGAATGGATCTTTATGAAATTTGGAAATTATATTCTTTGCATAACGGCCATAACTCCCATGAAAATTCATATATTTTTGATGTTGATGAAATTTTAACCCGAACATAACAGATGAGCATTATTTAGAAAATGATGTCACACGTTATCGAGGCTACCATTCTTTCTGGATGTGCAAAAGGAGATGACGTCTTTATTCCAAGAATTCCTCTTACTCCATCAGGAGCAGACATTCCTTTTACATTCAGAAGACTACAATTCCCCCTTCGTGTGACTTTTGCCATGTCCATAAACAAATATCAGGGTCAAACACTGTCTGTAGCTGGTCTTCTCTTGGAAGAGCCCTGCTTCTCACATGGACAACTGTATGTTGGCTGCTCAAGAGTGGGCAGCAACAAAAAACCTATTTGTATATGCTCCACAAGGGAAAACAAGGAACATAGTTTACAATGAGGTGTTATAATCACAACAGTAAGAAAGTATGTACATGATCACCTTCTTTTACGAAACTTCATTGACTTTCATATATTTATATTGATATACATATATATACGTGTGTTTGGGTGCGTGTGTGTATATACATCTCTATATATAAAGATGATGCGTAGTCTAGACAGCGTTTTTAGATTTCATTATCCTCTTTAACCCGGGCAACGTCGGGTATTTCTGCTAGTATATATATATATATATATATATATATATATATATATATACACACACATACATATTGGTATACCAGCATGGAAGGTAGGCATTAAATGGCGATGAATATATATGTGTGTGTGTGTGTTTATATATGTATATATGTGTGTGTATATGTATATTTGTATATATATATATATATATATATATATATATATATATATATATATATATGTATATATGTATGTGTGTGTGTTGATACACATGCAAAAACACGTGCTCAGTAAAGAGGATTACTCAGCTAAAATATTCTCTTGTAGTAGTTGTCTTTCTATGAAAAGACACCTAAATGAATTCTCTCCCTAATCAATTGTGTTAATTCTTTTTATAATACTTTCATAACTTTGTCCAACACTTTGATACTTCTAAATTTGCAAATTTCTAATGCATTTCCTTTGCCTTGTAATTGTTGACAATTATACCGCTTCACTAGTTATTAGGTATGACACATTTCTGTATTATCTGATGAGTTATGCAACTGACTTGAGTCTTGATGGGTCAGTTAGTTTCCTTATCTCAATATCCTTAATGGCTATATTGTTCATAGAACCATCGACTTTAGTAGCTGCTCCTTCTTTTGAGTATATTCTTTCTCCCACACATATTTATGCATACAGGGATATATACATATACTTCATACATAAATATGCATATATACTTGTGTGTGTGTGTGTGTGTGTGTGTGCATACACACATGTTATCTTATCAGAATTTGAATGTTAATTGGGAATTGAAGGAAATAGGTAATATACATGGCAACAGCTCAAACTCTAATATCACAGTGTCCTTTCTTCAAAGTCAGTGCATCAAAAGAAATAGAGGATATCAATGTTATAGTAACATATATAAATAGCTACTGTTCATTTGTGTGTGTATGTATATATGTGAGTATGAGTAGTTTGTCCGTCAATGCGACAAAGACCATCTAGTCATCCTGGGGTGAGGGTGGGCTTGTTTTGTGAGTCCACAAATGGCTAGTGAGGCCAATCTGCACCCGAAAGAGTCTTTGACAGTGTGGACAGGGAAGGATAGCACCTGCTACAGGGTTGTTAGCTCTGTTCCTCCTGGCTTGTCTGCAGTCTTCTGCAGCAGCAATCCTATTGGTCTCGCATGTGTTGGCACCCTTGTGGTCAGCTGATCGCCACCTTTTCTCTGTCTATTTTCATGTTAAAAAGTGGTGATTAGGAAATTTATTTATGTAATTCAGAGTCTTGTAGAGTTTGTTGTGGGTTAATATAATCCATTAGATATATTCAGGGTAAGATGCAAGAAATTCACTGTTGATAGATTTGTATCTGAGTTAATAAAAAAACTAAGATCTTCAAAAGCAGAATCAGATCCTTCTTAAGCTTATCTATTCATTTACTTATGGTCAACAGATGTACATTGTTTTATAATAAAATATACAGTTTTATTATGCACAAATACTACAATGTTTTCACTCTTTGATAATAAAAGCTAGTTCTGTTATTGACACAGCTTGATAATGATGTGTGTTTTATTCAAAGGTCAGATGATAAATAAATTAATGCTACTACACATTTTACATATGTGGGTGGGAGTGATTGGATTGGTGCAAAAAAATGTGGTGTGGATGAAGTGCTAGATTATACTCTCATGGTAATATGTCCAGAAGATAAGCAGAAGGGAGTCAAGGGTCAAAAGAACCAGCAGGGACAAGTAAGATGGCAAGAGTATTGAGGGAGAGTGGGATATGGGTATAAGCATGGGGTAATGATAATCATATGTATAAAGATGAATGTAGTGGATAGTGAGCAGGAATGGAAGCAATTGGAAGTAAATATGAATGGAAAGATGATAAGAACAATGGACAGAATGTTTATAGAGAAAGCAGATTTCGTAAATGGCTGATGCACAGGAATAATATACATGGTAAATCGATGCTCTCAGTTGCCCAGGAGTATCTCTAGAAGTAGTAGATAGTTTCTGTTACTTAGGTAACTTCACATTTTCTGAAAGTATTGTAGCCAGTGGAAGAGAAGGCTAGAGAATGTTCAAGGAGCTACTAACTTTGTTGGTAACAAAAGGTTTCTCTCAGAGGGCAAAAAGCGAGCCATATGATCCCTATGTACAAACTACAATGCTATGTAGTAGCATGACATAGGCCCTAAATGCAGAGGACCTGCAAAGATTAGAAAGCAATGAAGCAAGCATATTCCTCAAAATGTGTAGTGTTAGTGTCTATGAACAACTCAGTACATATGTGTGAAGAGAAAAACTGGGCGTAAAAGGAATCAAATATGTGCAAGAGAGAATATTGCTTTGGTTTGGTCATGTGATATGTATGGATAAGGATAGTTGTGTAAGGAAACACCAATTACTTACTGTACATGGGAGAGGGAGACATAGGTTGAAGTGATGAAGGCTGATCTCAGAATGTTGAGCCTCATGGAGGAGATGATAAGGGAATAGGACAATTGGTGATGTGTAGTGCTTGAAAAGACCTGCATTCCTAAGCTAACACAGCATGCCTGAACTTCTGAAAGCATAATTTGTATACACAGTATGCATGCAACTGGATCCCACTGTGTCTTTGTTGAGTCTACCACTGTTTTTCTTTGCCTTTTAAGCTGTAGTTTTATTATCAATCTTCAGAGTAATAACAAAACGCTGTGCTCATACTACTCTTATCATCACCATCGTGTGTGATTTATTGATCTTTTGCACAACGGTCAATGACATTCTGAATTTAGTCTGTTTGATGAAAGAAATGAAGCGATGTTGAGCATGTTGGTTCTGACAGAGATAAGTCATTAAAGAAGCTGTTGAGTCATTTTTCCATCAGTTATTTTATATAGCTGTTCTCGTTTCTTTTTTATATTTTCCGACAAGGATTGTTAGTTAATTGCAGACATGATCATTTTACAGACAGAATGTAACTTAATATGACATAACTTATGTGTTGTCCTCTTTTAATGTAAAACTTGACATCATATTTTTTTTTCTAATTTTCACCTGCATTTGGAAACTTGATAATGCTTGAGATTACAAATGAGAGATAGTTTGTTTTTGTATAAGGTTTGATCTCAGCTCAGTAAACCAACTAAAATTATTTTTCAGTTTAAAATCATTTTAGCACTTCACTTCAAAACCATTACGTGAATGTGTATGTGTGCATATATGTATATGCAAATAGGTGCTGGCATGGCCATGTGATTAGAAGATTTGTTTTGCAACGACATAGTTTTGAGTACAGTCCTGCTGCATGGCACCTTTGGCAACAAGTGTTTTCTATTGTAACTGCAAGCTGACCAATACCTTGTAAGTGAATTTAGCTGACAGTAACAATGTAGAAGCTTGTCACATATGCATGTGTGTGTGTATGTTTATTATTTATATATATCATCATTTAACGTCCGTTGTCCATGCTGGCATGGGTTAGACAGTTTGACCAGGGCTGGCAAGCTGGAAGGCTGCACCAGACACCAGTCTGATTTGGCATGATTTCTACAGCTGGATGCCCTTCCTAATTCCAACCACTCTCAGAGTGTAATGGGCACGTTTACGTGCCACTGGCATGGGTGCCATTTGCATGACACTGGTATCTGCCATGACTGCGGTTTTTCTTGGCTTGATGTGTCTTCATCTCAAGCATGACATAATGCCAACGGTCTCGGTCATTGCCTTCATGAAGCCCAACACTCAAAAGGAGCTCAGCCGCTTTGCTTCTATGAGGCCCATCATTCAAAAGGTGCATTTTACATGTCACTAGCACAAGTACCAGTTACAGAACACCAGCATCATCCGCGACTACGATTTCACTTGGTTTGACAGGTCTTCTCAAGCACAGCATATCGCCAAAGGTCTCAGTCACTAGTTATTGCCTCTGTGAGACCCAAAGTTTGAAGATCGTGCTTCATCACCTCGTCCCATGTCTTCTTGGGTCTACTCCTACCACAGGTTCCCTCCACAGTTAGAGATTGGCACACGTGTGTGTTTTTGTGTTTGTCCCTCCACCACTTAACAACTGATGTTGGTTTAAGTCCCCATAACCTAACAGTTCAGCAGATGGAAGTGACAGAATTAGCACTCAATTTAAACTGGGGTTTTAATTTCTTTGACTAACCTGACAAGGCATTTCTCCAACATGGCTGCAGTCCTGTGACTGAAATAAGTAAAAGATTAAAAGAATATGTATATGTATTCTTAAGATCCTTTTTTTTTTTCTTTTATCAAGAAAGTGGATCTAAATGACTAACATTGCCTTACCCAAACTACAGCTGCAGTGATGAGATCTGAACTCACAACACTTCTATCAAGAAGCCAATACATTATCGACCCAACCATTTGAAAACTCATCCAAATGTTCAATATGATGATGCTGTCAGAAGTGTTCCAAAAACTAGTTGAACTAGGAATGATTGCTAACAGTATGGCAGATTTCCAATGGCTCTAATTGTAACTATGTTAGGGAAGGTGTAAATGATGTTAACACATTTGATCGATCATGACAATCTTTTCATACCAATTCCCAGTTTCTCTGACCTTAGAACAGGGAAGCAAAAGGTCTATTTATTTATTTATTTATGCAATGAGAAATTGGTGAAAGCTGTGGTCTTTCACTGTTCTCTTCAATAGGATAGTCGGGAAGGTTCCCTAAGGTTATTACTGTTTAATTTTTAGTTTCAGTTGAAGTAGAGTAGTAGGGTTGGTATAGTGGCTTGAAGACTGATAGTTCTAGGCTTAACAAAAATTATCAACCCTAATAATTTATGTGTGTTCAGATTTTAGAAAGCTGCCCATTGTAGCATAGAAATATATGTATATATATATATAGTTATGGTATATTTTGTTAAGAACGTAGTAGAGTACAGTATATAGTGCGTCCACCTTCAGATTTCACCCTGTGCTATCTGGTAGTAGCATTATACATAGTTCCAGGTTTGCGTTTGGGCTTTTGTCATGTGTGAATAGATAATTTAAAAAATTTTGAAAAATTTGGAGTCAACAAGAAGGCGTATGGTTGGATAGTTGTTTTCAATCACCACAATTGTTTCTACAAAACATAGTTCTCCAGCATGCAGGTAGTTCATTATGCAACCATTTCCCTGCATTATGAGACTTAGTTGTGTTTCCTCAGGTGATACGTAAATATTGTCTCCATAAGTTCAAATTCTCGGCTTCAAGACCATCCTCTCTGTCTATTGTGGCTTGAAGTTAGTAGTAGCCACTGAGTTTATCAAGATGTGTTGTCGCTGAAGGACCGTTTTCAATTACATATATATATATATATATATATATATATATATATATATATAGGTGCAGGCGTGGCTGTGTGGCAAAAAACTTACTTCCCTACCACATGGTTCCAGGTTCAGTCCTACTGTATGGGATCTAGAGCAAGTGCCTTCTGCTATAGCCTCAGGCTGAGCAAAGTCTTGCGAATGGATTTAATTCACAGAAACTAAGAGGAGCCTGTCATATATCTATATATGTAAAACTGAAAATGTATGTCTGTATGTGTGCATGACTAAAAACTCAAGAACTACCCTACAGATTTCATTCAAATTTCACGTATGCCTTACTTAGGGTCCATGGGCCAAAATACTTTCACCGTCTTACCTAATGCGAGCCCAGGGCAATCACTTTTCTCTTACACTATATCGGTATTATGTCTCAAAAGTGAAACAATAACATCTCTATTGTAATGTGAGATAATACTTTCAGTTTTGATAGTGAAACTAATAAAACTTTCACTATGTATATATATATTTGTTTCATTTCTATTACTTTCACTATGATATATTTAAGTATGTGTGTATATGTATACATATATATGTATGTATACAAATATATGTATACACATATATATATATATATATATATATATATATATATATAAGTATATATATATTTATGTATATATGTATTTATGTGTGTATATTTATGTGTATATATATATATATGTGTGTATATATATATGTTTGTATATATGTGTATATATATATATATATATATGCATATGTATATATGTGTATATATGTCTCTCTCTCTCTCTCTATATATATATATATATATGAGAAGTATTAGTATCCAGAAGACCCAAGGTGTATACATATATATATATATATATATATATATATATATATATATATATATATATATATATATATATATTATGATTGACCGTTGACTGAACACTATTCAATTTTTTTTCTCCGTGTTTTTCTCCTTGTCTCCGTATTCTTTCTGTTGAAGAGCGTAGCTCGAAACGTCAAAGACTTTCCGTATTCCCGAGCGTCATACTAATATATACTTTTGTTATTTACACCACCTGTCCTCGTCTGTTGTTATTTTTTGTATATTCTCCCATATATATATATATATATATCCAAATATATATACACCCATATATATATCATTGTGGCACTCTGTAAGTTACGACGATGAGGGATCCAGTTGATCCTATCAATGGAACAGCCTGCTCATGCACTCCACAGGTACGTGTACCCTTAACGTTGTTCTTGGGGAGATTCAGCATGACACAGCTGGCCCTTTGAAATACAGGTACAGCAGAAACAGGAAGAAAGAGTGAGAGAAAGTTGTGGTGAAAGAATACAGCAGGGTTCACCACCTGCCAGAGCCTCATAGAGCTTTAAGTGTTTTCACTCAATAAACACTCACAACGCCCTGTCTGGAAATTGAAGCCACAATCCTAACCACTGCCCTAACCACTGGGCCATTGTGCCTCCATATATATATATATATATATATATATATATATATATATATATACAATGGAATAGCATGTGCATTTAACTGTCCACTGCCCTAGTGAAGGCACATGGCTCAGTGGTTAGAGCGTCGAGCTTACGATCGTGAGGTTGTGAGTTCGAATCCCAGACTGGGCTGCGTGTTGTGTTCTTGAGCAAGACATTTTATTTCACGTTGCTCCAGTTCACTCAGCTGTAGAAATGAGTTGCGACATCACAGGTGCCAAGCTGTATCAGCCATTGCCTTTCCCTTGGATAACACTAGTGGCTTGGAGAGGAGAGGCCGGTATGCATGGGCGACTGCTAGTCTTCCATAAAAAACCTTGCTCGGACTTGTGCCTCGGAGGGTAACTTTCTAGGTGCAATCCCATGGTCAGTCATAACTGAAGGGGGTTTCAGCAGCCCTTCTGCCATGTTATCCCTCTCTCCATATTATTTTTCTTATATTCTTTAACCTTATTTCTAATTCTCCTTCCAGTAGATTTCTACACGTTTCTTCTTTAAACATTACAGTCTTCCCTCTACTCATGCCACACAAACTTTCCATTTTCTGAACTGGATTGAGAAGTTAGAGCAGATATTTTTTGGACGTTTGTCTTCAGAGAGATGACAGATTGCTTGACTGAGACAAACAGAAGAAATGGAGCACTATTGCATAGCCATGTATTTAGTTTTCTTTGTTTAAAATTTCAAGTTGAAATGAAGCCAGGTTTGACATTGTCCTGAAGGACAATGTCCAAAGTACTTGTGCACTGGAATTATTTCAGTTTATCAAAGCTCTCTCCTACATATTTATGGCATAGTGTCATTGCAAGACTTTTTTTTATAGTCACAACAACTGTAGAGTGCAAGACTTTTTTTTATAGTCACAACAACTGTAGAGTGCAGAACAAAATGTCTTTCTGTATTTAGTTGTCTCCTTGTGTTCTAAACCTCTCAGAGTTAATTTTTATATTGCACTCCTCCAGAATTAATATGTTGTAGGGGAACAAGGCATATCACACCTACCTTATGGGTCCTCTCCCATCATCAACCCCATACAAATGAGAGCACTACTCATATAACCTCTGGCCAGAACCTAGAGGAATATAACCATGTCCATTCAAAGCAACAACTAAAGGGAAAAGATACCCTCCCCCACTGGTCATACTTCCACTTACATGTCACAGACTCCTAAACATCCAGCAAGGACCCTCAACTGCTTACATGATGTCACTGACCCTATACTCATGGCAAGGCCACCCCCTTAGCCTCACACAATAAAATAACTATCAGTTAAAAACAGTGGTGTATGGTGGTTGCTGTTTTGGGTATGCTGCCACACCCAATGCCACCTAATTTCAATCAGGGGTATACCAAAAGTTTTCCATTAAGATTTGTGATTAAATTAATGAGTATGGTTAATATTTACAATTAATTTGCTATTTCCAATGAGTGCGCAACACACACCTAGCACATCCGGAATATATGCCCCTAACGGCCAGCTGGCAGAAACATAAGCACGCTGAGTGAATTGCTTAGCAGTATTTCATCTGTCTTTACGATCTGAGTTCGAATTCCACCAAGGTCGACTTTGCCATTCATCCTTTCGGGGTCAATAAATTAAGTACCAGTTGTGTACTGGGGTCGATCTAATCGACTTAATCCCTTTGTCTGTCCTTGTTTGTCCCCTCTATGTTTAGCCCCCTGTGGGCAATTAAAGAAATAAATATATGCCCCTGGTTAAATACTCAGATCAATTGAATCATTTGTATACTACTTACCTTTTCAATATCTGCCCCAGTGTTATACATTATGATTTTGTCTTGGTCATAAGAATGGTGGATTGGCAGAATTGTTAGAACATCAAACAAAAGTCTTATCTGAGTGATGTGTGTGGTGGGTAAGGGTAAAGAAATTTTTTTTTTTAAATACAGTCAAGTAGTGGAACCAATTTCAGCAAGTAAACCCCTGCTTCTGAACTGGACTCTTTGTGCCTATGTTAGAAATTTTTATTATGGACAGGATCTCATGATCATGATCATGGTGATGATGATGATGTGGATCACCACCATCATCATCATCATCATCATCATCATCATGTGAACATTCTGCATGACCAACTAATGACTCTTTTGTTTGATAATTTATTATTTTTCTAATCATTCAAATCATGGGTGGAAGAATTTTTCCGTTTCCATAATGTCAGATTTTGTTTCAACACATTCCCCTGATGACCTCTTTTTCTTTGTCTTCGCTTATGAAAAAAAAAAGATTGATTCCAACCTGTTGAAATAGAATCTAACATTGCCAACAGTAATCTTTGATATTTGAATCATATCACATCGTTTTCTCTTTCTCCCCTCTCCCTCTCCTTCTCTTTCACATATACTTTCTCTTTTACTTTCTCTCTTAATTATTATAGCTTTTTTGTTGTTGTTGTTTTTTTTGTATGTTTATTTGTGTTTTCCCCTGCAGTATATTAAGATGACTATCTACTAGTATTCACATTTTTATGAATATACATACATACATATGTGTGTGTGTGTGTGTATAAATATATATGGGTTTGTGTTGTGTGTTTACACAACACTATAACTACAGTATAATCATGTATTTGATGAAAAACATCTTAAAGAGGAATTACTTCAGAAAAGTAAATATTGGCACATACTTACATAAACACACTCCCTCTCTTATTCTTTCTTTCTCTCTCTCTCTCCCCCACATACACACACACTCATACTTTCATACATTCATGTATGTAAACAAATAGATCTTTTCTTTAAATGTTTTCATCTATATTCATAAACAATAACCTCGGAAGTGTTTCAGTCAATGCCAACGTATCTGTGTAGTTAGAAAGCTTCTTCAACATTCTAATGTTGTTTTTTAAAGTTTTGCCCTATCACATCTCTTCAAGCAGCTTTCTAATCTTTTCATTTTCCTACATGATAATGAGCTGTATATAGTATAGTAAAAGACAACACTTACTATTGACATAAAGTACAAAAAAAAGACATAGGTTTACTGTAGTTTGTTGTACATGTGTAGTATTATTAACTTTTTAGCATTCAGATTGTTCTGTCAAATGTGATGCTTATTTATACACATTGTTTTGAATTAATCATGCATTATCTTGTAACTTTGAGATTTTAACGGTGTGATTGTTTATTTTTCGAGTGACATTAACGGGTAAGTGTGAGAGGCTAGATCTGGCTGGTTTGAATATAGAACATGTAGAATATTTGGCCCTGGTTTGGCAGGTTTAAATGCTAAAGGGTTTAATATAGATGGATGTATATCAGTATTAGATGAATATGCATACATGTGAGTGCATGTATGATTGAGATAAGTTTAAAACCAGTTAGCTGTGCATAGGAACTCCTGTGTGTTGATGATCTAATTCTCATAGCTGAATCTATTGAAGAATTTGAGAAGAAACTCCAATTATGAAGCAAAGCTTAGGATCAAGGAAGTAAGAATATAATTTTAGTAAAAATATGTGCTAAGGAAAATAATCAAATGGACCAATAGCATGGAATTGAATATTGAAATCATAGAGTAATGTACTCACAGGCATATATAAAAATTTGTTAATTTAGATTTCCTTCTAGTTGGAGAAAGAAAACCATGACCTAATGCAGTAAGGGAAATAATCTGATGAAATTTAAAATAAATTTCTCAAAGTTGATTTATCTGCTTAGAAGAAGATGAGTCTCATCTGTTTTTGCAAAAAAGAGACAACTTCAGACATATTTCAATCTCTTTGACCTATACCATTACTTTTGTTTTCATGCTACAAGATTCAGATGAGGTCTTCTCCACCATATCATACATATATATGTGTGTGTGCATGTGTTCCTTATATATGCAAATACGAACTACTACATACACATAATACAGGTGTGGTTTTGTATGCATATGCACATAAAATTCAAACTCCAAACTTAATATTTATAAAATTCAAATTTAATACAAAAGAGATAATAATTCAGGAGATGTTCCCCTTTGAGATGCATATTGATTTGTTTACTCTAAAATCTCATGTGATTTCATGGGATCTCACAGATAAAGACAAATATCAACATCCCAAGGCACAGACTTGAATAATTGTTGAGAGATATCTCTCTCAATATGAAATCAATGGTAGTCTGATTACCCCATGAATAATGAATATTTATCCACCAATGCAGTGTTGAGCACTCATTCTCACTGTTCAATATTAATGTGCGTATGTGTATGTATATATATATATATATATATACATTAATAAAAGCCAAATTCTGTCAGTCCATCTAGGACCCCTGTATTTCTGACTACATTTGCTCTACATAGACATATAATACTGTTTTGGAATCATGTTGATCCTGAGATTGAAAATCTCCCCTTCATTTGGTTTTCAAACAACCAGCATTGGGATCTGATTTTAAAACATTTGAAGGTAAACATTGGCTGATTCACGCCATCTTGATTGGTATTTGTCAGATGATGTCAGAAATCAAGAGGGAGATAAATGACATTTGCTTCATTAATTTTACGTCAAGATATGAACTTTGGGACAAATTGGCCAACATTTGGAATTCAACTTGGGACTGGAACAGTAGAATGATTGCATTACAAAATTAATTCTCATCTGTCCTTAACCCCTGATCAAACACCACTGGGGCACATAATCCTTAAAGACACACTATAGTCATGCTATTTAGCTCTCTTTAGTTTTGGGCTGCAGGCCCAATTAGACCTCTGCTTCAAAGTCCGCACAGAGTGTGGCTTTTAAGCTGCCAATTGGAAATATGCTGTGTGAGAAGGCCCAGCAAGCTAAGTGAGACCTAAATCTAAGGCCTCAGCCAGTCCACTTATGCGTACCTTCCTTCCTTCATTGGACACTAAACTCCACTTGCGAAGACCTGTTGAGGCAAGTGAAATCGAACTAAATTCGATGACTGGCACCCATGCCAACGTCGTCTCCCTCATTGGACACGAAACTCAGCTTGCGAAGACTTATTGGGGCAAGCGAAAGCAAAATTGTGATGGCACCTGTGCCCAGCGTCGCCTTTCTGGCACTTGTGCCCGCGGCATGTGTAAGGACTTTCGAGCGAGATCGTTGCCAGTGCCCCTGGACTGGCTCTTGTGCGGGTGGCACATAAAATACACCATTTTGAGCGTGGCCGTTGCCAGTACCGCCTGACTGGCCTTCGTGCCAGTGGCACGTAAAAGCACCCACTACACTCTCTGAGTGGTTGGCGTTAGGAAGGGCATCCAGCTGTACAAACTCTGCCAAATCAGATTGGAGCCTGGTGTAGCCATCTGGTTTCACCAGTCCTCAGTCAAATCGTCCAACCCATGCTAGCATGGAAAGCGGACGTTAAACGACGATGATGATGATGATATATATATATATATATATATATATAGTGTAGTATATTGCCACTTAAGTGTGGCTGACCCCTAGGGGTGGATGTTACTGTTGCTTTTAGCCCCAGGAGGACATCTCCTCCAGCTGGCTTATCGACACACGACTGTGTCCTGTTTGCCAAGGGAGTTATCCCTCTCACCTCGGCCAGCAGCACGAACGTATCCGGATTTCAGGGTTATTTCCCTTCGTCGGCGTTCGACAGCTGATGACCTTGGTGAGAGAGAAAAACCTGGCAGACCTTATATCTTCTTTTCCAGTGGCATTCTTCACTGATATTGAAAAGGTGAAAACAAGCAATGTTAATTCTCTAAATGAAGTATTAACAGTAACTGCACGATAAAGTGTAGTATATTGCCACTTAAGTGTGGCTGACCCCTAGGGGTGGATGTTACTGTTGCTTTTAGCCCCAGGAGGACATCTCCTCCAGCTGGCTTATCGACACACGACTGTGTCCTGTTTGCCAAGGGAGTTATCCCTCTCACCTGCTGCTGGCCGAGATGAGAGGGATAACTCCCTTGGCAAACAGGACACAGTCGTGTGTCGATAAGCCAGCTGGAGGAGATGTCCTCCTGGGGCTAAAAGCAACAGTAACATCCACCCCTAGGGGTCAGCCACACTTAAGTGGCAATATACTACACTTTATCGTGCAGTTACTGTTAATACTTCATTTAGAGAATTAACATTGCTTGTTTTCACCTTTTCAATATCAGTGAAGAATGCCACTGGAAAAGAAGATATAAGGTCTGCCAGGTTTTTCTCTCTCACCAAGGTCATCAGCTGTCGAACGCCGACGAAGGGAAATAACCCTGAAATCCGGATACGTTCGTGCTGCTGGCCGAGGTGAGAGGGATAACTCCCTTGGCAAACAGGACACAGTCGTGTGTCGATAAGCCAGCTGGAGGAGATGTCCTCCTGGGGCTAAAAGCAACAGTAACATCCACCCCTAGGGGTCAGCCACACTTAAGTGGCAATATACTACACTTTATCGTGCAGTTACTGTTAATACTTCATTTAGAGAATTAACATTGCTTGTTTTCACCTTTTCAATATCAGTGAAGAATGCCACTGGAAAAGAAGATATAAGGTCTGCCAGGTTTTTCTCTCTCACCAAGGTCATCAGCTGTCGAACGCCGACGAAGGGAAATAACCCTGAAATCCGGATACGTTCGT
>NC_142936.1:49815542-49850542 GCF_046866305.1 Octopus bimaculoides | reverse complement strand
GAAACTAATTAGCAAATAGAGTGATGAAGGAGTGTTATTCTTGCAAGATGACAGATTAATGATTACTCTGCTGATAACATAAGACGGACAAATGCTTACTATCTAAGATCAAAGTCATATATTACAGAATATGATTATTTGAGAAATTATAGCAAGATTATAGGAAACTACAAATTTTCTAATTTGCAGTTTTCGTATGATCTTGCTATAATTCCATCTTAGAGTAGGGAGGAAAAAAGTATATACAAAATGAAGTGAGCACTTATAAAAGATTACAAAATATTACTAGTAAACTAGATACAAGATGATATATAGTAACAAGCTTTTATCAAGTGAAATATAAATTACACTAACCTACTAAAATGTGCCAGAAAAGAAGAGTTCTGTAGATTATTGAAACACACAAAATTCAAGATTTAGTGACATAGACTTTAAAGAGATAATGGTAAACCAGACCTCAGCTTTGATAAGATCAATTTTAATGCTTATACCTACAGTGTCAATCAAATAAGTAATAAGTAACAGTAATATACTGTGGGCTACCTATAAAACTAAACCTTTGCTACCCAAATAAATTGACCTTCTGCTTAATTAAAAGAAACTGAATGTTTGGAATACTCCCAGAACTACTAATTTCTTAAAAGTGAATTAAATCTTTGCAAATCACCATCCTCATCCTATAACACAAAATCATGCATACATACAAATACACATACACACCATAAATGCATACACTTGTGTTTGTGTGCTTATGTAAATGTTTATTTGTTGATTTGTGAAAAAAGTTATCTTTGCATTTACATTAAAATTTGATAACATATCCATTTCCAGTATTGAAAATATTTTAGTTTTCATAGACTTATGACATTTCTGTCTATTTTATTGTTAAAATATTCTTATCTTTTAAACAACTACATTTTTAACAACAGTATTGTGTGTGTGTGTGTGATTTAAGTTTAAGAATAACAATGAATCATTTAATGTTGAAGGAGGGCTCAATACTGAGAGTTGAGACATACATACATGCATGCATACTTATTTACATACCAATCTTAAGAAATTAGGCTTCTCAAAACCAGAAATGAGAAAGCTGGAACTATAGAAGTCTGTAAAACTTTACAGAAGTTCCTCATTTAAGTATTTATTAGCATGTCTAGATATGCAAGTATATGCATTAGAAGACATACATGAAACAAAACATACCAATCTGCACATATACATACATACACGCATGCATACATACATACATACATACATACATACATACATACATACATACATTATACATACATTCATACAGTCCTTATTCCACACTTCTTCAAAGGGACAAAGCCAGTAGATGAGTTGTTAACAAAGGAAATGTAAAAAGACACCCACACACATATATGTATGTGTGTGTTATGCATATATAGGTACAGGCATGGCCTATAGGCACAATAATGTGGCCTTGTGTTCAGTCCCAGTGTGGAGCACTTTGGGCAAGCGTCTTCTACTGTAAACTCAGGCCAACCAAAGCCTTGTGAGTGGATGTGGTTGAAGGAAACTAAAAGAAGCCCATTCTAAATATATATATATATCTGTATATATACAAGGTGATATCAAAAGGTTACCGGACTAGATATGTTTGATAAGAAATAACTTATTTAGCTAAGTTTCAACATCACCTTGTTTGAAATACACCGGTTCCCAGCATTCCTACCACTTTTGGAATCTGGCCTGGAAGTTGTTTTCCACAAGCAAATCAAGGACCTTCTGCAATCCACTCTTGGCAACAATGTTAAAACGGCAACCTTTGAGCTGCATTTTCATCTTGGGGAAGAGATGGAGGTCTGCAGGTGCTATGTTGTTTTTAGTGAGAAACTTACAAGTGAGGAGAGCTCAGTGAAGAATCCAATTCAATGCAATCTTACAATGAAATAAACTATTATTGCAAAGGCTTACAATGGCTGCCATAGCTACCCTCACCCAAGTTCTATCAAGAAACTTAAGACCCATACTAGACTTGGCTGTGTGCTGTAAATAGAAGAAATGTTTCTGCTTTCATATAGAAATACAAGCATATTCCAGTGCCTGTTTTAGAATTGTGAACTTGTGTAGCAAGAAATTTGAGCCATGATTTGGTTTCAGATATGAATTACCTTTATTAAGTGAAGTAGAGTTCCTTCCCTTCCTGAAAAAAAAAAGAAAAAAATCCATCACTTTCTTGATAAGAAATTGTACAGTTGTGTGAATTACCACTTTACTTAGTGTATCTTCATATATGACTCACAAAAGTGGACTATATAATAAAACAGTGAGGTCATGGTACGGTCTTGAATGTTTTAAAGGTCTCTCTCTCTCTCTCCCCCCCACACACACACGCATAAAATCATGGAATTTTAAAAATCAACATAAGGAATCAAATGATCAAATTTAATTATATTCAGCACTTCGTGTTGAGTACTTTTCTACTCTTCATTATAAACAATGTAGATATATTTTTCTTTTCTTTTCTTTTTTATATTTATTCTGTATTTTTTTTAAATCAATGTAACTGTTGTCATAAGTTTTTGGCAAGACTTATGAAATTCATAGCTAATCTGAGCCTTTCCATTTGTAACAGCCACCACCTGAATTGCTAGTATTAGCTATATTAGTATTCTGTTCAGGGCAATGTGTTTTTATTTTTTTATCTTTTCTTTTTGTTTCTTTTCTTTCTTTTCTTTACCTTCTATTCAAGTAAACAAATAAACTACACGAAAAACTGTTGTTGCAACTGCCACACTGAAAAATAATATGTATATGTATGTATGTATGTATGTTTAAAATGATGGCAACAAAAAGCAAATGGATATAAAAAAATATATTAATTCCATTTAGAAGATACCAAATTCTTAAAGAACTTTGAAGAACTTAAAAAACATCGAAACTATAAATAAATAAATAGATAAATGAAAAAAGAAAGCAAAAGAAAAGGAATATTTTTGTTAGTCTCTGTCAACACTAAAGCAAGTGTTGCCTGAATGGTCTGCTGCTTGGATGTGGTTTAAATAATTTATTTTATGCAAAGAATTATTGTTGTGTTTCTCTCCTACTATCTCTTTTCACATTGGGAAGTCTAAATATTTCATATCACTTCAGGCCTCTCCTGACATTTTGCTCCACACACTCTAAACAAACTCACAACTAGGGAGTGTTTTTTAAAGTCTTCTGTGTTTACTCAATATTGTCCAAAACAGCAAGGGGAGATTTCCATCTTTTAACTGAAATTCAGTTAGGTCTATCAGTTGATATATATATATATATATATATATGACACATACACACATAAATGCTTATATATATGTGTGTGTGTGTATGTATATCAAAATAATATTTTCTTATGAATAGTCTTACTGTAACTTTAACAAAAATGAACAACCATGTTGCTTTGATTATATAAACAATTGTAAAATTATACAAGGACGATGAGTGAAGGAACTAGAGGAGTGGTCCAAGTGTAAGAATAGTGAAACTTTGGGAAGAAGGGAAGATGGGATAAAAAGTGACAACTTACTGAAAGGTGTCGATTTAATTTCAAAGGAAATATAAGACATCAAAAAGACTCCCAACTGAAATGGTAATATAATTATGAATAAAATCTGCAGAATGTGAAATTGACCTGAAATTACATAAGAAAACCATACTCATGACAGATGATGTGGAGAGCTTTTTAGTTTAAAGCTAAGAGCAAGGTCTTTAGGCTTTGCTCTTCCCTAACTTATGTAGTTAATTTGGTTGGTATTCATATTAAGTTCTGTAGATTGGTATTTAAAAAGGAGATGTATGTAATAGGAAAGTTGCTTGGAGATGAAGCTTTTAGTATAAAGAATAACAAAGTTGTTATGGATGGGATCTGGAGAATGAGACAATAGGGGTGTTGAGTGAAAGAAAATAGGTACATAATATAGGTTTATACACAGATATCTAGATCTGAGAAGCAGGTATCACATTATAGTAACAGTATATAAGACAGGTGTAAAATATAGTGTGCTACTGATTGCATTGTATTAGTGAGTGAAAGTCTGCTTGTAGGTATTGCACACTTTTTTGCAAATAGATTTATATTCAAATTACACCTGCACACTAACATAGTAACTAGATCCATTTACTTTCTAAATTCCTATTGTTTACTGAAGTACACATCCCCTTCAGATACAGATGGCTGGTGGAATAGAAAGGTGTGACTTGGATGCTTTCTAAAAGGTATTGAGTTAAAGGAATCTAATGAGGAATCAACCTTAAAAATATATCTTTGCTGTGTTCTGTTTGTGCTTGTGACAAAGAATATTCAGCCCACTGATGAAGCTTGTTCAAGATATAGATACTAACTGTTCTAGCTATGGACATAGACTATTCTAGCTTCAGACTTTGTTCAAGATACAGATAAAAACCATTCTAGCTATAGAGGAAAGCCACAGCTGCAGATGCTGAGTGTTATAGCTTCAACTAAAGACATTTCAGGCTATAAATAAAAAAAAATTAAAGAAACTATTGAAAGTATGGATAAAGACTGTTAGAAAAGGACAATTATGTATCAAATACACTCTGTTCAAGGGTTAGCTAGAGCCAGTTCAGTCTACAGATAAAGGCTGTTCTAGATGCAGATCTTTTTTCTGTACATGAAACCATCCCAAGCATGGGCCACAGACACCTTCTAGGCTGAGGGTTATGGAGAAGCTGGAGAGTAGATTAATGCCATGAAAACTCTATACAACTTTAAATAACAGATAAAAGATGGCAGTAAAATAATTCATAAAAGATTTAGATGCAATGGGACGAGATGGTGATAAAAAAAACTGACAAAAGAACTAGTGACATTAAAAATAAATGGGATAACAATAAAGGAGGAAATAAAATGGTTATCAAAAATACAATATAAATATTAAAATAAAGGGAACCCATTTTAAGCAAAGTACTTGTTAACCATAAATTTAATGAGATCAAGGTCATATTCATCAGAAAAATAATAGAATGTGAGTTTATTCCACAATTCAGCTGTTCTAAAGAAAAAGATGCTTTGTGCATTGACCTTGCAACAAGATCATAAAGCATCCAGGGAGCAGTAGAGATGCAGTTTGCTAAATTTAGCAAACTGAGTTCTGATGGGAAAATTCCTAAACTAGTGGGACCAGGGAATGAAGCTTATCTAAGCACTTTCCATGGAAATAATAACAGAAAAAAGTCAGACTTGCAACTTTCTATTGATGATAAAGCAGTTGAAGTGACATCACCTGCCTAATGTGATTCTGTTATCAAGAGTGGACAGTATTTATTTGGAAGAACATATCCAAATATGTGAATAGCATTCCCTTTTTAAGTAGATCTGGCTCTGAGAGAAAGGCAGTAGAACTTTAGGTGTTAGGCTACAGACTCTTAATCACTACTATAGGACCTTTGTGGTTTTCATCAGTGTTTAGAATTATCTTTCAAAAAATGTCTTAATGTATCATATAGATGTAATGTCTGATGCTGAATCCAAATTTGTTATTCGCTTATTCCAGAAAAATTTTGCAAAAATGTTACAGGTGTTGAAAGTTTGATAATTTTCAGCCAATCAAAAAACAGCACATTCAGTACCTCTTCCATCATCAGGCGAGTTGGGCATCGACATGTCAAAACATTGCTAGAAATAACAGTCAAAACATTAAAATATACATGAATGAAGTTAACATTAAAACATTCACGAGCAAATTAGCTATATAAAAGCTATGAACAAACAAACCAACAAGAGTTGCTAGAAATAACAGTTAAAGCATTGTTTAAAATAAACATGTATTAGTTAAAAAAAATTGACCATCACACACATACTTCCCTTTTATTTACTCACATATAATCACACAGAACTGAAACCCTCCTACTACCAGTTAGTCATCACCCTTTTCTTCCTTATTTATCTATCACCCCTTCCTTTCTCATTCATATGTTGTGACAGAGAAAAACACAAGTATTACTATAGTAGATTATCTTTCTCATATCTCTTTCTCCTCCTTGTGCACATGCGCAGCATCTTTGGTTACTATGAAAGCATAGTTTTTCGCCACGGTTATGTGTAAAATACTTGCTTCTGATGGGCTAAATACCCAAATTTTGCAAATTTTAAAGACTAATAACTTCTTAATTATGAATTTATAGGAAAAAATGAATTTCATTTTCATAATTAGTATACAAAACTTAACCCATATATCAAATTTGAAAACAATTGGAAGAAAATTGTAAGCAGTGACAAAAACCACAAAGATCCCTACCATAAAATAGTTTACTAATAATGGTTACATATTTTGGCATAAGACCAGCAATTTTGGAGGAGGGGCTAAGCCAAAGACATCAACCTCAGTGCTCAACTGGTACATTTTTTATCAACCTCCAAAAGGATGAAAGACAAAGTTAACCTCAGTGGAATTTGAACTCAGAACATAAAGACTGATGAAATGCCGAGCATTTTGCCCAGCATGCTAACAATTCTGCCAGCTCGCCACCTTACTAATAATGAGAAAGAATTATTATTATTGCTTTGGTCACAAGTTACTTCTTTTTTTTTTGCTGTTTTTTTTTTTTGGTTTTTATTCTATTCATAAAATAGCAAAGTACATTTGATTTGATACCAATACATGACTGGTTTGTACTCGTAAACTGTTGTTGATTTTAGTGAAATTTGAACTTAGAAGTGTAAGATCTCAAACGATAAACCGTATAACGTTATTTATACCCATCTTTCAAAGTAATCAATCACAGACTCTCTGTAAATTTAATAATAACACAACCAGTACAAGCATGTGTCTATTGATAGCCATATCTCATAACATCATTCACTACCATTGCTGCCTCCAACACCACTCTGCCACCTTGTTGTCACCAGTACCACTCACCCACCAATACCACAATTACCATCAATGCCACTCCACCAATGCCAGTACCACTTGCAAGCTCACCACCACCACTAGCACCAACATCATACCTCCTCTAAAAATAACTGCACAATCATGAAACTTAATTCTAATAACAGAACAGTAGAAGTAAATAAGAGAAGCATAAAATTAAAATATCCAATATTGACTTCCTAGATCTACCAAATAGACAGACCTCTCTGAAAGAAAGAACATGCTGTTTCTTTCCCTTCTCTTGTGATGTGTGTGTGCATGCATGCACGTGTGCGTCTATGTATGTCTTTCTGTGTCTATGTATGTAACTGTGTTATACATATGTATTGATAGCTTCTAATAACAATTGGTTGTCAGTTCTTATTCCTTTTAGTTCTTCACGTTCTGATGCAACCAGCCAATTTCAGTGTTACTCTAATATTACGTCAGATCTTTTCATTCCTCTTTAATAACATTTCTGTTAAGTTACCCATCTTTTTCTGCTTGTTTTTCATTTCTTTTTCTTGTGTTTTTCTTTTCCTTTTTTTTTAATTTTTTTACTTTGGAGTATTTCCTTTGCTTATTAATTAATATATCTCTCATCTTATGTAGCAATAATTACTTGATTGCTCAGTTAAGAGGAAAAGCAATTTGTTCTGTAATTTTGAAGCAATATATGTCTTCAGAGCGTGCATGACAAATCGTCCTGGCAAATTTATTGACTTCAGTCACCACTAGGTCTCGTCAGTATTGGTTTACACAGAAAGCAACGATGTAATTAGTAAAATAAAGAAAAAGAAGAAAAAAAAAAGAGTAAATAAACAGATAAATACAAAGGAGACAGTGGAAATGTCAGAAATTCTCAATATGACATTTCATTGACTATGTGTGTAGTTTCCTGCAGTAATATCTCTAACAAGGCCAGTATGTTACATTATGTCCAACAGACAAATATAGATTGCAGTTAATAATGACATGGAATAGTTTATTTACCATACTGGAATATGAAGAAATACTAAATTTGCTATTGCTGTTTTACTGTCTTGCAAGTTTCAGTCAACTGACTATGGCCATGCTGGAGTACTTGATTTAGTTACTTGTTTATTTGTTATATGAGACAGACACGTAAATAACAACTGAATGGATGTTGTATTTCTCACTCTCTGTCCACACTCTCAAACTGAACTATTTCCAAGTCAACAGGCTCATGCATCTGCAAGATATAATGGTTACTGACATCTAGCTTGTTCAGTAGATTTTCTGTTGCTATTGGCGAGTCAGAGTGTAGAATGGGATATATAACATATAAAAAAGAGCTTAACTATTACTCACAAGCAAGTATGATCTGGTAGCTTACACCACACTTTTGTTGATTGCTTTAAATGCATATGTGGTTGTGGGCAAACAGGAGTTCTCTAAAAATATATATGTATATATTAGCAACAGAAGCACTATTCATGTTTAAGTGGGCATGAATAGAAACTCTCTGAGCTCTCTGACACTTGACCTTGCAGAACATCAAGAAAGGAACAGCTGGAGAAGACAGAAGGTTGTTTGAACTCCAGGCTTGTATTCGTTTTCTGCTAAGTAGACTAGACCAATATAAAATTATATGCCTTGCTCCTAGACACAGGACACCAGTCAGTTCAGGATCGAACCTTCAACCTTAATCATAAGCCAAACACTATTAGACTACATGCCTTCACATAGAATGGAACATATAGATTCATATGAGGGGAAATGAAACTATTACTAGTTGTATAATACCTTTATCAACAACAGTTAAGTACACAACTTTGGGATACAGCTTAAAACTTTTGTTACCATATTTCTATTGAAATAAACTTAATTCTTTTCAATTGATTTTGAAAATAATGTTTAATGTTGTAAAATAACTTAAACGAAATTTTAATTGCAAAGTTTTAATGTAGATATCTTATCTTTAAGATATCTGTACTGTAGAACCAAGGGCATCCTGAATCCACTTGGTTTCTAAAGGATTAATGCATCATCATCATCATCATCATCATTTAACGTCCGCTTTCCATGCTAGCATGGGTTGGACGATTTGACTGAGGACTGGTGAAACCGGATGGCAACACCAGGCTCCAATCTAATTTGGCAGAGTTTCTACAGCTGGATGCCCTTCCTAACGCCAACCACTCAGAGAGTGTAGTGGGTGCTTTTACGTGTCACCCGCACGAAAACGGCCACGCTCGAAATGGTGTCTTTTATGTGCCACCCGCACAAGAGCCAGTCCAGGGGCACTGGCAACGATCTCACTCGAAAACCCTACAAAGGCCAGTCAGGCGGTATATATATATATATATATATATATGTCTGTACGTATCGTCGTCGTCGTTTAACGTCCGCTTTCCATGCTAGCATGGGTTGAACGATTCGACTGAGGACTGGTGAAACCAGATGGCTACACCAGGCCCCAATCCGACCTGGCAGCGTTTCCACAGCCGGATGCCCCCCCCCCAAACGCCAACCACTCAGAGAGTGCAGTGGGTGCTTCCACGCGTCACCCGCACAAAGGCCAGCCAGGCGGCACTGGCAACGGCCACGCTCATCTCGCTCGAGAAACCTCATGTGTTACCCGCACAAGAGCCAGCCCAGGGGCACCAGCAACGATCCCGCTCGAAAATCCCACACAAGAGCCAGCTCAGGGGCACCGGCAACGATCTCGCTCGAAGAAATTTCATGTGTCACCAACACAAGAGCCAGTCCAGGGGCACTGGCAACGATCTCGCTCGAAAAACCTCATGTGTCACCCGCACAAGAGCCAGCCCAGGGGCACTGGCAACGATCCTGCTCGGAAGATTTCATGTGTCGCCTGCACATGAGCCAGTCCAGGGGCACTGGCAACAATCCCGTCCCGCTCAAAACATTTCATGTGTCACCTGCACAAGAGCCAGCCCAGGGGCACCGGCAACGATCCCGCCCGAAAGATTCAATGTGTCGCCCGCACACGAGCCAGCCCAGGGGCACCGGCAATGATCCCGCCCGAAAAACCTCATATGTCACCCGCACAAGAGCCGGCCCAAGGGCACCGGCAACGATCTCGCTCGAAAGATTTCATGTGTCGCCCGCACATGAGCTAGTCCAGGGGCACTGGCAACGATCTCGCTCAAAACATTTCATGTGTCACCCGCACAAGAGCCAGTCCAGGGTCACTGGCAACGATCTCGCTCGAAAGATTTCATGTGTCGCCCGCACATGAGCCAGTCCAGGGGCACCGGCAACGATCTCGCTCGAAAAACCTCATGTGTCACCCGCACAAGAGCCGGCCCATGGGCGTCGCCCGCGCATGAGCCAGTCCAGGGGCACTGGCAACGAACCCGCTCAAAACATTTCATGTGTCACGTGCACAAGAGTCAGCCCAGGGGCACCGGCAACGATCTCGCTCGATAAACCTCATGTGTCACCCGCACAAGAGCCGGCCCAGGGGCACCGGCAATGATCTCGCTCAAAAGATTTCATGTGTCGCCCGCACATGAGCCAGTCCAGGGGCACTGGCAACGAACCCGCTCAAAACATTTCATGTGTCACCCGCACAAGAGTCAGTCCAGGGGCACTGGTAACGATCTCACTCGAAAGATATCGTGTCGCCCTCACATGAGCCGGTCCAGGGGCTCTGGCACGATCCCGCTCGAAAGATTTCATGTGTCGTGAATATGATGTCATAACCCAAGCACCTAGAATTAGGTGTTAGGTAGCTCCTAGAAAACATCAAATAGGGTATGCAAAGGATAGAAGATGGTGAGCGGGAAGGGTAAAGTGACAGTTAAAGAATTTCTTATACCAAAGAAATCAAAATGTCTTACTTTGACTTTCTTATATTCTGTTCCCCCTACCTCTACCATACCTTATATATTATTTTTTTACAAGAACCAAGTTGAGTTATGAATTGCAATATTTATATAATACTCGGCTAAGACATTGTCAATTTGTCTTAACAATTTATGCTTCATACTGGAAAAAAAAGAGAAAGCTGAATTCAGTTTTTACTCTGTCAATCAACAATGTTCAACTGCATCCTAAAGGAGATGAGAAAAATAGCCAAAATAAAGGCAGGTCTGATGGGAATATATACACATGTGTATGAGCAAGAAAATAGGACAAGTAAATCCATATGCCTATTCTTTATTGACAGTGTTAACACTTGACATGTAATGGTTTAACAGTTTTTGCTGTAATATCTACTGCAACAAAGCTGAATGTAGAAATGTAGACATTGAAACAGTGGCATTGGTGGCAGCATCATCATCATCATCTGCCTTTCATAAATTGGTAAATTAAGTTATGCCTGCAAAGTATTTGAAGTCAACTCAATGCAGCCATGCAACCTGACAGAAATAGTAGCCAAATTTCTCTCAAACTACCTTGAAGAAAGAACAATGTTGCTACCAACCACATGGTTCCGGGTTCATTCCCACTGCATGGCACCTTGGGCAAGTGTCTTCTACTATAACCTTGGGCCGACCAAAGCCTTATGAGTGGATTTGGTAGATGGAAACTGAAAGAAGCCCGTCGTATATATGTATATAAATATATATATATATATATATATATATATATATATATATATATATATATATATGTATGTGTGTGTATATGTTTGTGTCTGTGTTTGTACCCCCCAACATCGCTTGATAACCGATGCTGGTATGTTTACGTCCCCGTAACTTAGCGGTTCAGCAAAAGAGACCGATAGAATAAGTTCTAGGCTTACAAAGAATAAGTCCTGGTGTCGATTTGCTCAACTAAAGGTGGTGCTCCTGCATGGCCACAGTCAAATAACTGAAAGAAGTAAAAGAGTAAAAGAGTATCATAGTCATAGATACATTGTATCTGAAAAAATATACTTGATGATCAGTCTACTTGACTAGGTCTTATCTCGTAACTAAACAACAACATGTATGGCCCATGAATTATTTGCTTTTCCTCACAAGATGTAAAGTAGTATGGCTTCCTCTGAAACAAAATTCACACTTATATACATGCACACACATAATTTTCTTTAACCTCATCCCCCAGTACATTTATCTCTTGGGGAAATACATACTGTTCAAATAGAACATTATAAAGAAAAAAGAATTTCAAAGTTTTTTTTAATATTTTCTTTCTTTTTCTTTATGGTTTATTAATATTATCATTATTTAATCTTGAGGTTATAGTTATTTCTCTTGATCCACAATAGTACAAGTCTTTGATTCTTTTATTCTTCAACACTGTGGATTAGACAGTTTTTGAGGATCAATTCTCCCAGCTCTCTGTAATTTTGGCAAATTACCTTATTAGTCTTAAACTCTCTTTGAATGCATGTAAATCTTACATCAACTTAGTTCTACATTTTTTTTTTATGTCTTCCATTTTCTTCAACTCTAATGTACTATTATTAACTACTTCACTACCCTTTTGAAGGTCTGACCACAGGAGTTAGGGAAACATTACCTTATTAAATGATGAAATAATCATCTCAAATCTTGTTTCAGGAAATGTATAGAAACTTTTTTTTTTTTCATTTTATCTTACAAATCTAGGTTCTGATTCTTTTTAGTTCACTGTAGTGCACATACTGTAGTTTGAACATCAACCCTATGGCTGAAATCATTATAAATTGGTTCTGATTGAAAAGCAACAATCAGTTTATGAATGATTTTCATTTTAAGGTTTTCTGGTACAGATTTGTTTTTCTTTTTTAATATATATATTTTTTCTTGATCTGTATAATCTCCTAAATTGGTTTCTGAATCAACACAAATCATGAAATTGATTATATAATTTATTCCAATGGAAATGTCCATCAAATAACTTTCATCATGAGTGTGTGTGTATGACTTTCAATTTAGGTAAATTAAAAGTTAAAGTACATTGAATAAAGTCAAAGCTGTAGTGATTCCAAAGCTGTGATAACACTACTTTAGTACCATTAATGCTCTGCTTTCTTGATAAAGTACATTATTACTCTTACTTCAATATATCCTTGCTGAAAATTAAGTTACTTTAAGGATATTTATTGAGCACAAAGTATGTGTTCAATAAACCATCCATCCATAAGCAAAAAGAAAATATTTTCTTTTAATAACTTACCAGCAGATGTCTAACTTTTTACATAATAGCTAAGCTATTTGTACATAAATAATACTATACCATGTCTTTGTATTTTGCCTGGAGGTTGTCAGTAGAAGAGTGAAATGCTAGTAATATTGGCATATAAACAGAAATATACATTGCTTCTTGTAGATATGAACAATGTCTCTCTTGAAGGGATATTGAGCAACATTTAAATGTGGATAAACATATACCTTCTTTACTAATATAAAGATATAATTTACTAAATATTTCCTTTGGTTCATTCATCTCTCAGCACTCTCCACCTTTTCTTTTCCAACAAGGGAAGCCTCTACATGGTCACTTACCATGCCAGAAATTGCAGTCATCAACCTCTTCAATCTTTAAAGGAAAAAAGGACAACAGGCACAGGTATGGGTGTGGGGTAAGAAGCTTGCTTCCCAACCACATGGTTCTGGGCTCATTCCAACTGCGTGTCACCTTTTGCAAGTGTCTTCTACTATAACTTCAGGCTGACCAAAGCCTTGTGAGTGGATTTGGTAGACAGAAAATGAAAATAGCCCATCATGTGTATACACACATGCATGCACACACACACACACACACACACACATACACACACACACACACACACACACACATATATAAGTGTGTCTGTCCTCTAACCACCACTTGAAAACCATTGTTGTTGTGTTTACAACCCTGTAACTTAGCAGTTTGGCAAAAGAATCAATAGAGTAAGTACCAAGTTTTAAAAATATACTGGGGTTGATTCATCTGACAAAAATTTCTTCATGGTGGTGCCCCAGCATCACCACAGTCTAACGACTGAAACAAGATAAAAGATGAAATGATAAAATTGAATAATATATTCTAGATCAGGGGTTTTCAAACTGTGGTCCGCGGACCATAGGGGGTCCGTGGACAGCAAATACTTTTTATGGGCAATTTGATTTTATATATGTTTTTTAATCGAAATCTTTTAATTGACAATAAACCTGTTTGTTAAATACTGTTAAATAAATAAATGTAAAAATATATGTTATTTTAAGCAAATATTTATATATAAATTTCATAAGCATTTATAAAGGGGTCCCTAAGGTAAAGCCTGAAATATAAAGGGGTCCGCAAGTCAAAAAGTTTGAAAATCCCTGTCCTAGATAACCCTAAAACTATTGAATGGTCACAGATAGAATCATTTTTGATCACAGATCTGATCAATAAAGGTTTAGCTGGGGCTGTACAAACAGACAACCCTGTCTTTCTAACCACTTTTATTGTCTCTTTTCAAATCTTTGTCTCTAACAGTATTTCTCTAAACATTTTTAGCTGTAGAACATTTTTTTTTTATATTTTAATCTCAAACAACAACAAAAAAACAAAAAAAAAGCTGTCAAATCCTTCTTTTCAAGGATTTGGAGTTTATAATTTTCCAAATTTTTACTTGAATTTAAGAAGAGAGATTTATCTCATAAAGTGATAAAATAAAATATATATATCTTAAATAAACAACTTAAATTTATTTATTTTTTAACATATTGCTTCAAGTTTTAGGTTTTAACGAGATGAATGCTTCTTTTGTATGTGTATTTGAATTATTTTTTAGTGTCCTGTTTACTGCATTATATATATATATATATATATATATATATATATATATATATATATATATATATATATATATATATATATATATTTGTGTGTATATATTTATCTTTGTATGTATGTGTATATGTATATATATATATATATATATATATATATATATATATATATTGATATATTGTTATCTTTGTGTTTATGTATACATGTATATATATTTATTTATTTATCTTGTAAGTGATAACTCACTTGTTGGAAAAAAAATTAATATCTAGGGAAACATTTAAAACTGAATCTTCAAATCATGCAATGAGTTTGAATTTCAGAATTTCTTTCTTGTATGCTACATCATATGAAAAGCCACTCTTGCAGTAATAAATTGTTTAAAGTGGAAACAGTACTCACATTATTTATTTAACTTGATGAGAGTATTTTGACCCAAACTTCAGTCAAAGACTTTTTCCAAGAAGATTTTGTAGATTCCTGTTTTTGATGAAAATTAGGAAATAAGTTAGCTATTACCACATAGTCTTTTCCCCCATCAAAATCAATTAGCTTTGTTTGTAACAATTAATGTATTTTACTTCATGTTTCATAATTAGCTTCTCTGGTATTACCATTTGCTAGATGAAAACGCAAAAGTTCCAGGCAGAGGTATGGCTCAGTGGTTCAGGAGTTAGCTTCCCAACCTCATGGTTTGAGGTTCAGTTCCACAGCATTGCACCTTGGGCAAATATATTCTACTATAACCCTGGGCTGATAAAAGCTTTGTGAGTGGAATTAGTGAAGAGAATCATTTACCCATCATGTGTATGTGAGTGTCGTTTGACTGGACTGTACATATATATGTGAGTATGCACGCGACTTTGTATGTGAATGTGTATGCGAGTGTACATGTGTATGTGTGTGTGTGAGTGCGTATGTGTTTCTCTCATCCTTACGTTTTTGTTGGTTGTAAACAATGGACTTGAAGATGATGCTGTTTGTTTGCAGTCTACTGCAAAGCATGTCCAAGCTTCTTTCACATGTCTTCATATGTTGTGCATCCTTTGTAAGTAAAAGGCTCATTCATATAGTATTTGTTTCCATTTCTCTGCATAAACATGTCCAGGCTTTTTGTTGTTTGATAGACTGGGAGATTATTATCTCACTTGAAAACAGGAAGAGTACTTAATTGTTAGAAACTGCTCCAACATACTCTCATTTGACTTATGCAAACATGGAAAAATAGAGGTTAAAATGATGTTGTGCTATGGGTAGACGGTTTGAGATATGCAGGCCAATAACAGACCAAATAAGACAGGTAGATAAAAACTGATGTCCAGTGCCAGATTTACTATTGTGCTTTGGTGTGCTTAAGCACAGGTCCCCATTGACCAGTGGGTGGGGCCATCTTCCTGCCCAAAATATTTTTTACAATGAATTTCTCAAGCATGTATGCCTGGCTGTCCAAATAAGGAGCCTCATAACTTAACTAGCACAGGTCCTCATTTGTCCTAAGTCCAGCACTGCTGATGTCATGCTGACAATGGGGTTCACAGATTTCATATCATTGAATCACAAATTCATGATGTACCATTCTGCTATGAATATTCAAAGAGGTCCAAAGTACAGAAAACATTTTAAATTGGTTAGAGCTTGGGTTGAAGCTGGAGAATGGTTATGGTGTATTTAAATATTGGTAAATACTGGTACTGTGCATGTGTGTAGCTTAGTGGTTAGAGTATTCTACTCATGATCATAAGATTGTGGTTTCAATTCCTGGACCAAGTGATGCATTGTGTTCTTGAGCAAAACACTTCATTTCACGTTGCTCTAGTCCACTCAGCTGGCAAGAAGTGAGTAATCCAGGAAACCAGCCTTATGAGCATGTGACTTAGGAAGGCCCACTGTTTTTTTCATTGAAATACTAATGCCAACTTACTGGACTTTATTAGAATTACAAATTCATTAAAAGTTGGGAGTCAATTTTTAATTGGATTTGGCACACCTGAGTAAGGTTATCAGTTCTATTGGTGTGTTTCTTTTTTATTATTCTCAAACACCATATGTCAAAGTTAATTCAATTTCCTGCAACAATATAGGATATAGTATGTACCATGATATATCTTATTCCAAAGATCAATACTTCTGAACTTGCTAATTATTAGCCTTTCCTCCTTATGTGTAACATCTTTTAACCACACACAGTCTTGTGAAGATCATAGCACCCTTCACTCCTTATAAACATTCTATACATTCCACTACATTCTCTGTCTTCATAAACAAAGATCTCAAAATATCCTCTAAGTAAAACATCACCACCTGAACTCCATCAAAAGCACCAAAACATAATCAGTGTAGCTATTAAAGATATATGTATACAATATTACTTTTGCGTAAGACAGCTAAAATACTCAACTACAAATATAAAGTCTCACAATCTCTTACAATTTTACATTGCCTACTGGTATGATTGTCTGGTAAGAAATTTGCTTCCCAACCAATATGGTTCTGGGTTCAGTCCTACTGCTTGGTACCTTGGGGAAGTGTCTTCTACTATAGCCCTGGGTCAACCAAAACCTTATGAGCAGATTTGGTAGATTTGATATATATACTTATATCTACACTGGCCAAAAGAAGTTTAAGACTGATGATGACATTTCTATTCCTTCATTAATTTATTTTGAACAGTACTGTATAAAATTATTTTACTTTTTACATTTTATGTAGAATTTTTTACTCTTTCGAATGATATAGGCATTATATATCTTTCTATAATTTGAATTTAATGCACAATTAATTCAAATGATTAAAAATTGTTGGCAAAATAAGTTTTAGAAAGTACCAACATTATTTTGTTTAAATTGAAAATTTACGGTACAAATGATCAATGAACAAAAATGTATTATTAGTATCTAGTTCCATAGCCATTATTTTCAATTACGGCCTTACAACAGCAGGACAAGGAATTTGACAAATGAGCACAAAAATCACTTGGAATGTTCTGCCATATTTCTTCAATAAAATTATATAATTGAGACGAATTTGTTGTGTTTTTTTTTAGCATGAACTCTTTTAGAAATATAATGTCATATATTTTCTATTGGATTCAAATCCGGGGTCTGCAGAGGTCACTTAATAACCACCGTATTATTGTGCTCAAAACATGGCAAATTTTTCCCAGCCTTATGAATGGGGCAATTTTCCTGCTGGAAAATAGATTATTTAAATATGCCAGCACATTTTCAATTACTAATTGCAGATAGCCTACACTGTTCAGTCTGCCATCAACCTTAATAATTGGAACAACGCCTAAGCTGCTGAATGTGGCCCACACCAGTAACCCCCCCCCCCACACACACACACATCCTGCTTGCACCATTTTCTTGACATACTTAGGATGGAATTCTTCAGCTGGATGGCATCTAACATAAGTCTTTCCGTCTGATCCAAAGATGCAGAAGCAGGATTTGTCACTCCAAAGAACTTTTGACCAGTCTTCAGCCGTCCATTCAATATGGCTTTTAGTAAACTTGATCCACTTCCACCAGTTCATCTCAGAAATTATCGGCTCTTTCGAGCGATCCGGCCAAGCAGTTCAATTTCTTTCAGGTGGTTTGCGACAGTTTGTGATGTAAAGCTGATGTCAGTTTCATCAGATAATTGCTTGCAAATGTCCACTTCTGTTAGCATTCGATTACCTTTAGAGAGCCTATGAATTTGCTGATCCACCTCTATTGTTTCTTTTTCTCGGAGCGCCTGTTCTTTGCTGATCTTTGTATTGGCCAGTGGCTTGGTAAAGCTTCCATGCTTGAACACAAGCCGTTTTGCTGCATCCTAATTGCTTCCTAATGTTCATGAAGAACACATTTTGCTGAAGAAGCAACATGATCTTTGATCTAGTAACTCAGCTGATGCTATGATGCTTTCCCTTAGTGAATTAATGTGTAACAATGCTCGATTATTAAACAAAACCGTGCAGTACAACCAACCATATGACCACCCATTTGGTTTATCAATTTGCATAATTTAGGTATGATCTTAAGCTTATTTTGCCGACAATTTCTAATCATTTGAATTAATTGCGCATTAAAATTATTCAAATTGTAGAAAGATATATGATGCCTATATCATTCAAAAAAGGAAAAAATTTACATAAACTGTAAAAAGTAAAATAATTTTATATAGTTTTGTTAAAAATATATTAATGAAGGAATAGAACTGTCGTCATTGGTCTTAAACTTATTTTGGCCAGTGTATGTGTGTTTGTTCTTCAACATCACTTCACAACCAGTGCTGGTTTGTTTACATGCCTGTAACTTAGGACGTAACATCAACAGAAGAGACCAATAGAATAAGCACCAAGCTTAAAAATATAAAAAAATAAGTACTGGGACCCTTCAAGGTGGTGCTACAGCATGGCTGCAGTCCAATAACTGAAACAATTAAAAACAAATAAATCCGTCATTGCAGGACTATTCATTTGATTGCGAAGGTTTCATTTACCAAATATGCAATAGACACTGGTTGTTTTCTCTATCTGCTTCTTCTGGAGCTTGTACAAAAACATTAATCCTTCTCTTCCTCATCACTACTGTGTCTAATCACCTGGTTCTACTAAATATTTCCTCCAATTATTACTCCGAGAATTATTCTACAGATGTCAACTTTGAGCCTACTGCTTTAACCCCTTAGCATTCAGATTATTCTGACAAATGCAATGCTTATTTATTCACATTATTTTGAATTAATCAAGCATTGTCTCATTGCTTCAAAATTATGGCAATGTTTTTATTTTTTAGAATGGCATTGTAGGGTAGATGTGAGAAGTCAGATCTAATCAGTTTGAATATAAACAGGTAGAATATTTGAACCAGATATGGCTGGTTTAAATGCTAAAGTGTTAATCTCATTTCTCTGGAATTGCTACAAAAACCAATGTTATTTTGCCCTCCTCCATTGATTAAATTTTTTTTTTTTTTTTGTTTTATAGAGTATCAAATTTCTCAATTTTTTCTTTTCTTGAATCATGAAATTTTTTTCGTATTATAAAACAATTATATTTATTGTAGCAAAAGCTGTATTTAATCTAATTTGAAAAGTTTTATCACCATGATATACCAGTTTCACCAGCCATGGGTTAATTGCCATAGAAATAACATTTATTATGGAGTATTTGAGTTTAAGAATCTCACAAAACCTTACAAATATTTTGCCTCAGAATAATCTTTAAGTTTCTGGGCATAACAACCATTTCTTCACAGAAGATATGAAATAATCTTTATTTAAGCAGATTTGATACAATGAAGCTTACCATTTGTACTACTTCATCAATTTTAATTTTTTATAAATATGCATGTGTAGATAAATCTACGTAAAATATAGGGTAGTGAGTCATTTTAGAAATTTCACTACCAGTGGCCTAGCATGTATAAAAAGTAAATAGACAACATATTCTTAATATAAAATAGTGTACATTTAAACACAAGAGAAAACTGCCTTCAGCAGGCAGTTTTTACATGCTAGAAGAAGTAGTCAAAACGACCAAAACCACGTTTAAGAGCAATCTTCAAAAGGAATGAAAAATAAAAACTTTTACCTTGTTATTTTAATCCAGTCAGACCTAGGTTTCAAAATTTTTTAGCAAATAAAATAATTTGCTAGGCAAAATTTCTCATCAATGACCGCGCCATAACACTAACATATAATTAAGAGACGAATAACACATGTCTCATCATTATACATTATAATTTTTAAAATTCACTGCGCAAGTGCAGTTTCAGTTATTTTATTTGCTAAAAAAATTTGAAACCTAGGTCTGACTGGATTAAAATAACAAGGTAAAAGTTTTTATTTTTCATTCCTTTTGAAGATTGCTCTTAAACGTGGTTTTGGTCGTTTTGACTACTTCTTCTAACATGTAAAAACTGCCTGTTGAAGGCAGTTTTCTCTTGTGTTTAAATGTACTCTATTTTATATTAAGAATATGTAGATAAATCTTTGGTAATGCAATAATTGTTAAACGTTTCTCTTACAATTTACATTCCTCCAGAATGTAAGAAATTTCTCAGTTTCAGTTTTAGTGTTTTAACATTTTTTTAATAATGGTTTCAAATTTTAGCACAAGGCCAGTGCTTTTTGAGGGGAGGGGTAAGTCAATTACATTAGCCCCGGTACTTGATTCACACTTATCTTATCTTATCTTGATTCACACTTATCTTATCATCCAATAGGATGAAAGGCAGAGTCAACCTCAGTCAAATTTAAGCTCAGGACACAAAGATGAACAAAATGCTGCTAAGCATTATTATTAACACTTTTAATGACATTTTTAATATTAACACTTTTAATGATAACCAAGATACCCTTACAGATGCTAAGTGCCATAGATCCTCATTTCAAAATAAAAATTGCACATCTTTCTCCTTATATTTTTCATGGGTTACTTAAAACTTATCTGAATCAATAAATTGTTAGTTATTGATCATGCACTCAACAGCAGCAAATTAATATATGACAAAGATACCCAAAGTAGTTAGTTTATTTTCTTTTCACTTAGGCATTTCCCTTATAGCAGCAGTTTATAGAAACAATGAAAACTGGTGGTTTATTTTCATTTCCTTATTATCCCTTACATTTTCCTAATCAACATTATTTTTGTTTGCAATATCATTTGCAATTTTTCCTTTCTTTTTCTTTTCTTTTTGAGACATTAATTCAGAGGCTCCTAATATTTTTTCTTTATATTTATTACCAATAATAAAATTCGTATCAATATAACCAGCAACACTGAAAAAAATTTGATTTGATTATGAATGCTATTATTATTGTCGACAGCATAAAATACACTAATCACTTAAGGGATGCAACTGGAAAGTTGGTTACAAATGCCAAACATTTAGATGGTCCTGTGTAGATATGTTTAATGTATGATGTTTTCTTGAAGATCATTTCCATTTCCGTAAAAAGAGAAAATATTTAACAATACTTAGTTTACACCCCTGGCATAATAGGCATATAATACTGTTTGCTCCAGTTTGTCTGAACAATACTACTAGATTCCTCACTTGTAGTTTGAAATATTAGCTGTAGGAAGAGCATCCATCTATAAAAATGATTACTTCAGCAACAAAATGTCCTTTCCACCCATGCAACTAAAGCAAAATGAATGTGTAAAAAAGGAAAATAATAAATTTAATTATGATTTACTCACAAATAGCAATTTTTTATAGAATGCAAATGTACACTCATATGTGTATAATGAAAATCAATTTCTTTTTTCAGTTCTTTGACTATGTATCAGTTTATTTTTTATAGCACTGATATGAAAAGTTATAAAGTTTAACATCCAAAATAACTCCATTTTTATTCCATTTTCTATTATCTTCGATTTAGTTTGAAGTAAAATATATTAAACAGAGATGATATCCCTGGTGTAAAACATGTTTAGTGTCTAATGAAAGGCAGCACATTATCAATCACTTGTCTTTGAACCATGTATAGGCTATCAGCTCTTTTAAACTTTTTCCTTTCATCTTTTCTTCTTTACTTGATTATTTCATCTCCTTTCTTTCTTTCTTCCCTCCCACAAATATCACAAACCCAAGTCCGTGGTGCCTGCATCAATATCCTCTTCATCTACTCTCTGGAGATACACTTTCTGAAGCGGTTTCTCTACCTAGATATCTTTATCTTCAAAGTTTATTTTTGCTTTAATTTTGTTTTTACCTTAAACTTCTTTGTTTTTGTTTCTTGTTTTGGGCTTCTTTTTTTTTACTGTTATTGCTAATGTTGCATCATGATTATCACTATCTTTTGTAAATTCTTAGCTTATATTCTCACAACTTGTTTTCCACAAACAAATCTGGCAAATGATTAAATACCAAATGCTGAATCCCACACATAGTGAGCGGCTGGTTGGTTTTGCTCTTCTAAAGTTGAATTTCAACCAGCCCTATAGTTGATAGTATTTACTCATCTCAAAAATTTTCCCAGCTATAAAATACAACTGAACCTGCAAGGATGAGTGTGTGTGTGTGCATGTGTGTGTGCTAGTCAGAAGGGTAGCCAATGCTGTAACCCATTTCAGGGCCTTTGAGGCTGGTGAGAAGGAGGTAGAAAAGTATCCTCAAACAGGAAATCTGGCCCACATTTTTGCAACAGAGTGAACTTGACTAAAGACACCTAAAGTGCAAATGGAGAGTATTAAACTGAGTGAAAGTCCACCACCCAAGTAGAGTAGGGTGAAATTTGAAACTCAGAACACAAAGAGCCAGCACAAGTATTACAAAGCATGCAGTTCCATGTAGCAGTTCCACCAATGTGCTGTCTTAGACTGGTGATTGATTTGATATGTTTTTATCAACTTTGAAAGGCTGAAATGCAATGTTGACCCCAACTAGATTTGAACTGAGAGTGCAGAGAGCTGAGATAAATGCCACAAATTATTAACAAATCTGTCAAATAGATGCATACAAACACACACACACACACACACGCACGCACACACAATGCATGGCTGTGTGGTAAGAAGTTTGCTTTCCGACCACATGGTTCTGGATTCAGTCCCACCGCCTGGCACCTTGTAGCTTTAGACTGACTAAAGCCTTGTGGATGGGTTTGATAGATGGAAGCTGTGTGTGTGTGTGTGTGTGTGTTATGTTTGTTCACCACCAAAACTTCACAACTGGTATTGGTTTGTTTACATCTATAACTTAGCAGTTTGGTAAAAAGAGACTAATAGAATATGTATCAAACTTTAAAAAGAAATAATAAATGCTGGGGTTAATTTGTTCAAGTAAACCCATCAAGGTGGTGCCCCAGTATGGCCACAGTTTAATGATTGAAACAAGTAAAATATAAAAGAATATTTTGCTTGTTTTTTATATATTTGTGCAGTTATGTACACTTTGCACTGAATAAAAGACTCAATACTAATTATGGTATCAGCTAAGTGCAATGATATATATCTAAAAAGTTCACTCATTTTCTTCACTGTTCTACTGTGATGTTGAATCCTTATTGTTGGGAGAAATGGCAGAGATCTTTCTGGAATGTGTATCTAGATTTAGGGTTCATGTTTCTTATTAACAGCAATCCATCATTTCACTGTAGATCTTCTATGAATGGAAAAGCTTCCTTTCATTCTGTGTAAAATATACAAACCCACTACATCACTGACTTCTCCTTCCTGCCCACACCACTTTTGTGGTTTTGCTTACTATATCAACTGACTACATATATTACTACTGTATATAAGGAAATTTTCAGCTTAGCAGTGTTTTGAAAAGCCAGTATTGGTAAAACTTCAAAGAAAATAGCCAATATTAATAAATATTCTGTGTGGGTATACAGTTATATATATATAAGTGTGTGTCTATGTATGTATGTATGTGTATGAAAGTATTGCTATGTAGTTAAGACGCTTGCTTCCCAACCACATGATTTCAGGTTTTGGGGCTCAGTCCCACTGTGTGGCACTTTAGGCAAGTGTCTTCTACTGTAGCCCAGGCTGATGATAATATCATTATTAACATATTTGTGTTGGATGCTTTCATATTGCAGTAAGTTTACTGCAAACCAACTGTGTGATGCAATTACTAATTCTCATTTGTAACCAATTTACTTTATGAAAGCATGAATATCACAACTTCTTACTTTCCCTCCCATTCAGCTGAAATCGGATTTCATTACAGGGATGCTGTCAGTAAGGCGAGGGTTGGCAACGAGTATAGTGAAGAATTCCAAGTAGAAGTAGGGGTTCATCAAGGATCAATCCTCAGCCTCCTCTTATTCATTATAGTCCTCCAGGCAATAATAGTGGAATTCAAGACAGGCTGCCCCTAGGAGCTCCTCTATGCTGATGACCTTGCTCTAATAGCTGAGTCACTGCCAGAATTGGGGACAAAGTTTAGGGTGTGGAAGCAAGGTCTAGAATTGAAGGACCTTAGGGTTAAACTAGCAAAAACCAAAGCCTTAGTAAGTAGGAAGGCTGTCAAATCACAACCCTCTTCAGGTAGATGACCCTGTTCGATCTGTAGAAAAGGCATGGATAACAACTCCATACGATATATCTGATGTAACCTATGGACACATAAAAGGTGCAGCAATATCAAAGGAAGGTTAACTGGGAAAATAGTTTTTGTGTGTGGCAGCTGCACTAGGGCAATAAATACAGAAGATGAACAGAAAACAGATTCCATCACATGCCAGGGGGAGAAACTAGAAGTAGTTAATAGCTTCTGCTACCTAGGCAACCAAGTCTGTAGTGGGGGCACTTGCTCTGAGAGTGTAACGACTAGGGTAAAAATAGCTTGGGCAAAGTGCAGGGAGCTCCTACCTCTGCTGGCAACTAAGGGCCTCTCGCTCAGGGTGAAAGGTAGACTGTATGGTGCATGTGTGCGAACTGCGATGCTACACAGTAGGGAAACATGGGCCATGAATGCTGAAGACATGCGTAGGCTTGAAATAAATGAAGCTAGTATGATCTGCTGGATGTGTAATGTCAGTGTGCATACACAACAGAGTGTAAAGCGCCCTGAGAGAAAAGTTGGGCATAGGAAGCATCAAATGTGGTGTGGAAGAGAGGCGACTGCACTGGTATGGCCATGTGTTACGTATGAATGAAGACAACTGTGTGAGGAAGTACCACTCCCTAACTGTAGAAGGAACCTGTAGAAGAGGTAGACCCAGGAAGACATGGGATGAGGTGGAGAAGCATGACCTTCGAACATTGGGCCTCACAGAAACAATGACAGGAGACCGGGACTTTTGGAGATATGCTGTGATTGAGAAAACCTGGCAACTAAAGTAAGATCGCAGCCACGCATGTCCGGCCTTGCTAAGAATACCCCTGATGTGTTGGGTGATATGATATGCTTAAGAAGACCTGTTGAGTCGAGTAAAACCAATATCATAGCCAGGGCCAGTGTCCCTGACTGGCTCCCATGCTGGTAGCATGTAAAAAGCACCAACCGAATGTGGCTGATGCCAGTACCCCCAAGACTGGCTCCTGTGCCAGTGACATGTAAAAAGCACCATCTGAACATGATTGTTTCTAGGCCTGCCTGACTGGATCCTGTGCTGGTGGCATGTAAAAAGCACCCACTACACTCTCAGAGTGGTTGGCATCCAGCTGTAGAAACATTGCCAGATCAGATTGAAGCCTGGTGCAGCCGCTAGCTCTCCAGACCTCAGTCAAACCGTCCAACCCATGCCAGAATGGAAAACAGACGTTAAATGATGATGATGATAAGAAAAACTTAGTGCTATTTCATTATCATTATCTTCATTAGATGATACATCAATTTTTTTCATATTTCCTTTAATTTAATCTAACCAATCCTAAGTTTGTCCCCTGTCTCACATTTTCATTAGCTATCAATTTCCAACAGTCTATAGCACTTCTTTATTCAGTCCTCATCATCCTTCTCATGTCTGCATTACTGGTGTTTTCTGATTTGAAACCATTACGTAATACAGTTTTGAATTTTCATCTCAGTGTAATTAAATCTCTCTGCTTACTAGTTTAGGCTTATCTTTTCTCTTAAGCTTCCCATTCCCAAGAGGCTAGAAGATGAATCAAAATTACACCAAGTTTGCTGGAGAAAAAATAAAAGAAAAGAGAAAATAGAAAAGAGAGTTATTACCTAAAAGAAAACCTACTCATGTGCCAAAAAACTTAGCATAGATTTTTGAAAGTAAAATTTTCTTTGAACTTCAAGCAATTTGCACTAAACTAGACTGCAGCAAGTAGCTATTATTTTAGTTCTTTGAATTTTCATCAAATGAAATAGGAAAAAAAAAATTATTGGTGAAATGGCAGTTTCTCCTCTTATTTTTATTATATTGTAAAATATGTGTAAGAGCATCTGCATTTACAAATGATAAATGCATACATTTATTTATTGTTACACACACACACACACATGCATGCAGTGATAAATAACTGAGCCTTGAATTTCAGTCTTGACTTTCTTTCAAACTCAGCATATACACTGTTCCAACAAATTGCCAACAGCATATGTGTGCACATGCACACACACACACATAGAATCTTAACCAATTCTATATTTTCAACCATAGACTTGTATGAAACTTATAAAAAATATCTCCAATATCTACACATTAAACATACACATACATTTGTATACATTTATTTATTTTTGTATGTTTATTTTTCTCTTCAGGGATATTACCAGCAAGATCTTTCTATCTGGGGTTGGTGGCACAAATAGACTAATCCTATATGTTCGATCAATCTGGAAATTTGAAGTCCCAGGAATGAATGCCGTTCATTTGAAGAAGTACAACGTACAGCTTTCTTATCCAAATTGGTAAGTTGTGATTTCTATTTTTTAATTTTTATCAACAAGTACCTTTCAGTTATTCAGCAGTCATTTGTTTTAATGTAGAAGGTAACCTGTAACATACCGTATTCTGCCTATCTTTATTGGAACAGGATATCGCTGCAGTGGCCAGGTCTAGTTTAGATGGGTCACCTCGGTTTCAGTGTCAAGTCACATGGAACATTTTCCTGAAAATTATATGCAGAGTAAGTTTCCAACATCACTCAAACCATCACCATGTTGGTGAGGGTACATGTTGGCAAGCTAAGACTTTGCACTAAGACTCATGGAAGAAAACATGTCTTTCATTTCTAATCATAAACTTTCCTTAGAATACATCCTGTTCTCTTACTGTTCTTTCACTGGTTTTCAGTCTTTAGACTGTAGTCATGCAGAAGCACCACTTTTAAGGGTACAGTCAGTACTTAGATTGGTACATATTCAATCAACCTTAGAATGGCTGACTTGAGGAAGATTTGAATTCAGAATGTGAAGGGACATAACCAGATTTTACAAGATATTTTGTCTAATGCTCTGTTGATTAAGCCTAGCACCAACCAGATTTGAAAATATTTTTGCTTGTTCTTTGTAATTTTCTTTCCATTTCTTCTTAAGCAGACATTAATCCTCAGTAATTTGGTATAAAACAGAATAGCTAAATATTTAGATAGGTAGATTAACAGATATTTTATTTCACTATTGATGATATACATGCAATGCATATTACAATTGCAATATCACATTTTTACTTTGATGAGTTCACTATAAAAGGTAGTGCTGCATAATTTTCTTGTGTGTTGTACAGTTGGTGTTGCAAAGGGAAGAAAACTAAAAATAATGCTGTAAAGGTGTTAAAGGATAATCTCAAGTTGCACACAAATATTAAGGCATTACTATAGAAAGAGCAATCATAAAGGTAATGTTCTAAGCTGTCTGACAGCACATTAGGGATTTATAATGAGAAATGCTAAGAAAAAGTTTTAAAAAATCGTAAAGGAAACAAAAATATTGCTTCGAATAAGGTAATTTGGGGGAGAAAAACTTAGTTGGATGGTTCCATTTATCTGCCATCATCCACTTATGATCGGTTCTCAATTATTTGTCTATAATACTTTCTGCCTTAGATCGGGTTATATTCTAGCTTTGGAGCTATAAAGAATATGTAAGATGGTAGTCAGTTGATAGAAGAAATTGTAAGCAGCATTACTTTCTTTTTTTTCCTTTCTTTCTGTTGTAGCTCTGTGTGTGTGTGTGTGTGTGTGTGTGAATCTATGCTTAGATAATTGTATTGAGTCTACAGCCTTTACCTCAGGTCATATTGACATTCAGTAATGAAAGCTTCCATCCCCACCTTTCGGGGTATTTCACATCAATTTTGTCGATGCTAATGTGAGTATTATGGTTTTTGTTGTTTCGTTGTGTTGTTAGAGCAATTGATTTTAGAATTGAATGTCTTTGCCATTGACTACTCGAATAAAAATGGAACTTATCAAGTAGGTACACAGTCAAGCAAAGGTATGTGCCTTGAATAAGGTTCCAATACACTGTCTGTAATAAGAACTTGAACTATTGAGTCTAGTATCTCTTGTGAAACCACCTGACCTCAAAGCCATTCAGTGGGTTAAGCTTTGTATTATAGAAGAGAATCCAAATCATATTATACCATATTTAAGGGAGAAAAAAAAAGGACACATTGGATAATGTATGTCTGGATATACAAAAATTTGAAATGCCATGCTAGACTAGAGAGAACCTGTGCTTGAGAAGATCCATCTAGCCCAAAATATTTGGGAAAAATCAAGCATAAACAAGACTGATGAAGTTAATGAAGGATCAGTATCAATTTCTGAATCAGTACAGTAGATTATTGAGTATAGGTCCCAGCATTGTTGTGTAGTAAGAAGTTCGCTTCCCAACCACATGGTTCTGGGTTCAGTCCCACAGTGTGGCACCTTTAGGCTAATCAAAGCATTGTGAATGGATTTAGTGGATAGAAACAAAGAACCCTGTTATATATATACATATATCTATGTGTGTGTGTGTGTGTCTTTGTGTCTATCCCTCACCATTGCTTGACAACTGGTGTTGGCTCCTTTGTACCCTTGTAACTTAGTGGCTTGGCAAAGGAGACCAATAGAATAAGTACCTGGTTTAAAAAAAAAAAAAAAGTTCGAGGGTCAATTCATTTAACTAAAATTCTTGAAGGCAGTGCTTCAGCATGGCAATAGTCTGAAAACTGAAACAAGTAAAAGATAATGAAATGAAGAGCAAATTTATCTTTAACTCTGAGACCAAATCTAAAGATGTAGTTTTTTTCATTCACAAAATTTGCAATTTTTAAAAGACAGTAAAAAATCTGAAAATTAGCTATAATAATGTAGCCATCCAGTCTCATTGCTTTGAAGGTATGATGTTGCGGAGAAAAAAAAACTGGAGAAAAGCGTTACAGAAGTTTAAAAATCGAAAAAACTGTATATTTTTAGCCTATAGCAAGACAAATTTTTTACATTTAGTGGAGTGGTGTCAACTTTAAGGTTGTACCCTGTGAAATTTAGAGTTTAGCATCTGACCTGTTCATTGTAGGTTTCTAAATAAACAGAAATACCTAATAAAATCAACATGTATCATCTTACTGTTTCTTTTGTATCTTCATTGATTGTATGGTTTTATTATTTTTTTAAAATTTGTTATATTAATATATGTCTGCATGTGTTTACTTAATGTGCATTTCAGTATTATGTATACATGAATATAGGTATTCATATATAAGTTTATGTATGCATTTATGCAGTCATGTTTGTGTGTGTATGAAGGGGACGTCTGTCATCAAACTCCAAAGTTGAGTAACGTTTTCATGCTTGGATTTGTAAACTACGATAAGAATAACACTGGTCAACAAAGAATTTGTCCCAAGGAAATGAATACCAGTATCTTATATGTTTTTGCATGCAGAATTCAAAAATAATATCAAATTATCTGTTCCACAATATCCCTCTCAGTTCCTGTTACGTGGGCTAAATTTGAGTTAAGCTGTTGAAAAGTGAAGCTAACAGTTTAAGAAATACTCCTAATTTAAATTTTTATGAACAGAATTGACCTAGTGAAATCATAAATCCAGCTATCTGAGTCAATGAGTCTCAAAAATATATGAAATAAAACATATGTAAAAAATAGTAACACAGAAAAGGCACAGAAAAAAACACAGAAAAATACTAACACACAGAAGCATTAAAAAATATGTAATATACTAACACAGGAAGTTTAAAACAAAACACACAGGTGAAAAGAATCTCATGGTGTGAAGAATTAAGTGTGAAAAATCAACATAGGCAACAGCAGCACAGACAACAGTGAACCACAACACAGCATGTGGTTGTCATGGTAAAAAGCTGCTAATGCCATGCTATCTGTTGATTGGCTAAGATTACCCAAATTTCCCAACTTTAATGCCAAATAACATCAGATTCTTAAATTTACGAGATAAAGTAATTAGTTGATTGTAATCAAAATTCAGAGTTGCATTGATACACCAAAATTGAAAGCAATCTGGGCTAAATTAAGAGTGGGTTCATTTGGTGAATAAGAAGACAAATCTAACAAGGCATTTTTGCCACAATATGCTATCATCATTATCATCATCATGACTGTTTTTAATTTAGACACAAGGTTTGTAATTTTGAAGAGGTTGTAACAGAACCAAATGTAGTGGGTTATATTACAATTAAATGTTCAAAGTCTGCGAGACAGCATAATAATCAACATGGACGAGAAAACTATTGTTTAGTTTTTATTCACACGTACAGTCAGTAATCAAGACTATAGTAGTAGTCAGCATTTTAGTGGTACAGTAGAAATGAAGCTTGAGCATCCTTAGGAGTGTGTCTAATAGGAAAAGCTGCTTGCTATAGCATGTGAAAACAAAAATATACTGATTGCTGATATTCTCTCAGAGTTCCTACTTATACCTATGGAGAAAACTCAATGTATGTTTGAGAACAAAAGAGTGTATATGCATTATTTATCATAGCCTCAAAATGACCATAGAATTTTACTCAAACAAGGGTAACTAAGTGACCTCATCAATTTCTGAGCACTAATGCCAAAACAAAAACAAAAAAGTCTTAAGAAAATCTAGGTTAAAGTTTCAATTCTTGACTATAAATCTAAGAAACTATCTCTTACAAGTTTGTCAATTAAATTAACCTAAGTGCATGATTGATAATTATTTAAGCATTCTCCCCCCCCCCCCTCATAAACAAGTAAAAGATAGAATCTGATAGCATTCATCATACTCTCACTAATTGTTTTAGATGATTATGTAATCGTAAACAAACATAGAGTCTCTTGGCCCTCCCACCCTTGAGTGGCCACTAGATGTGACTGATAGTCACATGACATGAAGTGCCTTGCTCAAGAAGTCAAACCCACAACCTTACGTTAGGAAACCCTAAATCCTAACCTCTATACCATGCATTTTCACATCATATCATAGAAATAATAATAATTATTATTATTATTAGCACAAGGTATTTATTTCATTGAGCCAAAAGAATGAAAAACAACAGTGAGAATGTAAAACTATAAGAAATACTGCTAAGCATTTTGTCTGGCACACTAACAATTCTGCCAGTTCACCACCCTAATAATAATGATAATGATAATAATAATTTATACTAAATGGAGAAGGCTTATTAATTAGTTAAAATAAAGTATTAAAGTCTCCATAGCTTAGAAAATCTTTAAAAATTAAAATTTTCATTTTTTTTCTTTAATTTCAAAATGTGGTCTTTAAGGTTTTCTTTTCTATGGAAAGATTTAAATTAGCTGCAAGCAGTTTTGAAAAATCTAACTGCAAGATAGTGTTGTTTTAATGTCTTACTCTCTTCTACCTCTCTCTCTTTTTTGTGTGTATATTTGTCATTGTAAATTCTTTTGCTGAAATCTACACTGTTTGTGTTATTATAGTTTATATGATGAACAGGAATAAAAAAAAAATCATTTCCCATCTTTGTACATTTGTAGTTGCGTGTTTATACAAGGTTATTAAATACTAAAATGTACAACTTATATATATATCAACAGATAATAAATTATTTATACAATCATATGTGTTAGAAGCAACAGTATGTTTTCCAATAGGTTTTTTTTTTTTTTCGAGAATATCCCTTAACATTTTTATGATACCTTTAAAAGAACAAACATCAGAGATTCTGCATTTGCAATTTTTTTTATTAAAAACCTCTTTTAATAACAAACTAATGATCAAAATATGTATATACACAAAACAAAATATATTAATACCTACATGCTTCAAATGCAAACGAAATATACTTATATACATAACAAATTACATTCACACACAATTATAATACACAGAAAAAAATAAGGCATCAGAGGTGCAATGCATACCCTGCCCACAGACAAGGATAAAATAAAATTTAATTTGATAAATATATTCTCGAACGAATTCATATTTCAACAAAATGACATCAAGAGTTACTTCCCTGCTTATCGTTTGTGTATTTGCAACAAAGAAAATGAAACATTTTGATTCACCCATCCACCAAAATTTAATGAGTTTGAGCTACTCACCCAATTAGTATTTCTGCCAAATTTGATGAAAATCCATTCAGTCATTTTCCAGTAATTTTGCAAACACACAAAGACAAGCAACTACAATACCATGCTTACACATGCAGGGTAAAAGTATATAGACTTTAAATGCAACATTTTCTACTTTCACCAACAAAGTGGATGCTCAAAACTCTTTCTCAGTAATTTACACATGTGTGCCTAACACAATTCACATGCAGAAAACACACATTATTTGCCATCAAGCCAATGAACATTTGGGGCAGGATTTGAAGGGGTAATTTGAAATCATAGGGGGTTCAATGCTTTCACATCTTTGATCTGATGACAACACCAAGTTACTGGGAGGTCAAAAGAAGGGTTAGTAGAGTTAATTTGAAATTGCTACACTAGCATAATTTGAAAAAAATAATCGCAGGTAAATTTGTTGGTATGGCTGTTTGATATGCTATACATTGTACAATAAATACCTGTGTGTTGCCTGCTTTTTCTAGCATAATAAGTGACCACATAAAAGATAAACTACGTTTGAGTTTGTTTAAAATAAAGGAGAGATTAAGACTGCAACAAAATAATGAAAGAAATATTTACTGTGTGAGTGAGTACTCTTAGATGAATAAAGGATAGAAAGGAAAATTAGATGTACCATTTCAGAAATATTACACTAATTGGGAATTAGATGTAAATATTATTCAGCAACTAGCAGAAAACTTCCTGGAGGGCAGTCTTTCTGCTAGTAATAATTATAATAATAATAATCCTTTCTTCTCTAGGCATAAGGCCAGAAATTTGCGGGGCTTGGATTAGTTGATACATCACCATCACTGCATGACTGGTAATTATTTCACTAAGCCGAAAAGGATGAAAAACAAAGTCGACCTGAGCAGATTTTGAACTCAGAACATGAAGACAAATGAAATATTGCTAAGCATTTTGTCTGGCATGCTAATGATCATGCCAGCTTTCTGCCTTCATAATATTAATGATAATAATATCTGATTATTATCGTTTACATATAAGATAAATAAATGCGTCCTTTTAAAGCCTAGCCAGGCTCATGGGCCTGGTTTCCCGGTTTTAATGGTGTATGTGTTCCCCAGCTGGACAGGATGCCAGTCCATCGCAGCGTTACTCATTTTTGCCAGCTGAGTGGATTGGAGCAACATGAAATGAAGTGTTTTGCTCAAGAACACAACGCCTCGTCTGGTTCAGGAATCGAAACCACAATTTTACGATCATGATGCTGATACCCTAACCACTAAGCCACGCACCTCCACTATCGTTTACATATGCCTTAATATATTTCTGTACCTAATGACATAGTGGAAGAGATGCAACACACATAACCCTTTCTCAGATCCTCTGTCACTGGTGAAAGGAAGAAAGAAAATAATTCTCAGGCATGGCCAGAATGCCTACAACAGTGAAATCCAGGGACTGCAACCAAGGCTTATGTGTTAAAGCAGGGTGAGAGATTAAATCTACCACCCAAGAGTAAGAACTGTCCCTACGATGAGTTTCTACACAGTTTTCATTTACTAAATCCCACTAAAAGCGCATTGGGCAACCACAGGCCATTTGATCAATGTGCCATGCGATGGAATCCAACTGTATCCACACAGCTGCCAAGCAAACGTCTCTACTCAATAGCTATGCCTGCCTTTTGTCTATATGTGTATGCATAATATATGTGTGTATTTTCTTTAATAACAAAACAAATAATCACTTACATTGAAAGTATGTTTTACAAGCGTGTCTTACTTATTGGTAGTGAGAATTTTATCAGGTTTTCTGGATTTGTTTGAAATTCAGAGAGCTTAGTTCTCATCCATAAATAGAGAATCCTGACGTGTAATGGAAGTGTTTAGCGGAGAGAAAAGGCAAAAAGAGATTTATTGGATTCATCAAGATTAGCGTTAACAGCAAATTGAAATGAAAATGTCTAGCTTGGAATGCCATGGACAAACTATGTTTGGCCACCAACCAAAAAATGTATGACTTACTGCTGAAGTGAAGTATGTTAAAGCCTGCATTGGCCATAACAGATTTGGACTTAAGAAATCTATTTTTATATATTTCTCCACTTAGCTGAAGTGTCCATTACAGTCTACAAGTCATATTGAGCAAAATGCCTCTAGTTTCCACATTACATTGCTTCAACTTAATTTTGCATAAACAGTCACTAATTCATGCAATGTAGATATCTTATTTTCCTTCTCTTTCTCTATCTTCTACATAGCTCTGTGTCTGCCTGTCCTACTGCTTATCTATGTTGCATCCATATATCTATTGACCTATTTAATATTTTATTAAATATGTATTTATCATTCTACCAAGCTAAAATCTATATGTTTAGATGGTTAGATATTCATGCATGCATGCTGTATTTTTCTTTCTCTCTGTGTGCGTTTAATATATATATATATATATATATATATATATATATATATATATATGTATGTATTCAAATAAATTTAAATATTGTGAAACCTCATTATGGCTTAAATAAGAATGTAAG
>NC_142936.1:49755542-49810542 GCF_046866305.1 Octopus bimaculoides | reverse complement strand
GCATTGACTTGCTGATTTTCTAGTCTTCATGACAAACGAAATTGTAACTTATGCTCTAACAAGAGTTTTGTTTTTGTTTTTATTATTAAGAAGATTATCTTGGTGGGTGTAGTGTTAAGAAGAATACTTTGGTGAGAGTAATATTAGGAAGAGTATATTGGTGACAGTAACACTAGGAAGAGTATATTGGTGACAGTAACACTAGGAAGAGTATCTTGGTGGGAGTAATGTTAGGAAGCAGTAGTAATGTTGGTGGCAGTAGCTTTAGAAGTATGATGGTGAGAGTAACAGCATGAAGAGTCCTTGGTGAGAATAGCATTAGGAAGAGGATTTTGGTGGGAATGACATTAAATATATTTTGGTGGGAGTAATGTTAGAGTATCTTGGTGGGTGAACAAATAAAAAACCTATGTTATTGAGAGTCGCATTAAAGAAAATCCTTTGGTGGGTGTAGCATAGGAAAATGATCATTTGCAGTAAGTAAAATAATAAAGCATAAATTTTACAGGCTATAGAATTATGAAGTGTATCTTCTGCAGTGTAGAATTAGGAAGACTAAACTGCATAGAGACAATCTAGCATTAAATAAAATCCTAATTCGCAGGAATACAATTATCCATATTTTTATTATTGATTTAAATGAGTATAAAGGGAATTAGATTTAGTGTGCAAGAGAGCAGACAGTTTGGTGCAAATTGTAAAGTAAATGGGGAAAGACAATAAGATAAAGAAGCACCAGGCAATCCAAATCGAAGGAAGCTGTGTAAAAAGAAGACCAAAGAAGTGATCAAAACATATCAGGGGGCAGAACCATACAACAGAGATGACTGAGGACTGCAACACATGGGAAGACTCTGTGGCAGAGAAGACCCATCCAACCCATGGGAAAATAGATTATTATATCTTGAACAAGATGTGATAATCATGTTTTTTTTTTTTCTCCTTGTAGAATTAACCATATAAATTATGAAGCCTGGCTTATAGGGAACTCCATCTGTAGATCAATTTCCTTTAACCATTATTAATGACTTGTAGGAGCACGATATTTTGTTATGCAACCATAATGTATATTAAATGTTTTTTATAAGTCACTATCATGTACCACTGTGTTAGCAGTGCTCTTAAATCACATAAGGACCAGTATTGCTTTGTAACAATGACATAGAACCTCACATTTTGCAGGAAGGTACCATGGATTAAATCAACCCCAGTAATTTAAATGCAATGCCAGAATGGTGAAAGGGTATCATGGACACCAATGTGATAGGAACTTAGAACAAAAATCATAACTACATACCACTAGGAATTGCCGAGTGCTTAACCAATCCTGCTACCTTGCTTTTAATCTCTGCAGAGTCAGTAAAATAAGAAATAATCAAGTAAGGGTTGATATAACTGACAAACCCTCCCTGCCCAAATTATTGGCCTTATGCCTGTTAGAAACAGTTATTATTACTACTGTTATTATTAGGTGGCGAGCTGGCAGAATTGTTAGCGCACTGGGTGAAATGCTTAGCAGTATTTTGTCCATTGCTACAGTCTGAGTTCAAATTCTGCCGAGGTTGACTTTGCCTTTCATCCTTTCGGGGTCGATAAAATAAGTACCAGTTGAATACTGGGGGTCAATGTAATCGATTCATCCATTCCTCCAAAATTGCTGCCCTTGTGGCAAAATTTGAAACCATTATTATTATTATTATTAGGTGGTGAGCTGGCAGAATCGTTAGCACACTGAGCAAAATGTTTAGTGGCATTTTGTCCATCCTTACATTCTGAGTTCAAATTTCATCAAGGTCGACTTTGCTTGTCATCTTTTCAGGGTTGATAAAATAAGTACCAGTTGAACACTGAGGTTGATGAAATTAACTTATCCCCTCTCCCAGAATTGCTGCCCTTGTGGCAAAATTTGAAACTATTATTATTATGACAGTAGATTGACAGAATCATTAGCTTTGAGGGAAATGTCATGTGGTATTTGTCTAACACATCTGGTTGATTTAATCAACTTATGCATCCCACAAATCTGTGGCTTTGTACCTATACTGATTTCAAATTTTTGTACTAGGCCAGCAACTTCAAGGGAAGTGGGTAAGTCAATTACATTGACTCCAGTATTCAGATGGTACTTAGTTTGTTGACTCCAAAAGGATGAAAGGCAAAGTTTACCTCACCAAAATTTGAACTCAACTCAAAACATGAAGATGGACGAAATACCTTGAAACATTTTGCCCAGCATGCTAACAATTCTGCCAGCTTGCCCCTTTGCTTTGTACCTTTATTAGAAACAATAAGGTTGGTATATTCTGAGAAAAATTACTTGTAATATTTGTAAAGTGGTGAGCTGGTAGAACCATGTGCACTCAAGGCATTGGACTGCTGGAAGTGCCCGGATGTTAATGGCTTCAGTGTGATTTTGGGAGTTGAATTCAGTTTTTAGTAGGAGTCTTACTCTCTTGTAATACTCCTTTCTTATTTTTTCCTTTTTAGTAGCATATTGCATACCTTCTCCCTCGTTTATCCCCAGATATTTATAGCTTTCTTGTGGGTCAAGTGCCTTGATGGTAGTGTCAGTATCTAATTTAATGGAAGCTGTTTGCTTAAGCTTGCCTCTTACAAAAGTTACTTTTGAACACTTATCAAGGCCAAAATCCAACCCAATGTCATTGCTGAACTCTTTAACAGTTGTTAACAACCCTACTGGCTCTTCATCATTTGTTGCAAACAGCTTCAGATCGTCCATATAAAACAGATGGTTTGCTATAATATTATACACTTTGAACCCATACCTGATGTTACTCAGTTCATTTGAGAGTGGGACCAGTGCCATTCAAAAGAGTAATGAGGAGAGGGAGTCACCTTAAAAGATGCCTTGTTTGATGTTGATGTTGTTACATTAGCTCATCCCATTACTTGGGTGTAGAAGGAGACGTGTCTTCCACTTGGCTATGCTACCTTGTAAGAATTAGGAGATGACAGGAGAGATCTTATATATCTCAAGGGCCCTTAGCAGCCAATTATGTGGGACACTATTAAAAGCTTTCCTGTAGTCTATCCATGCCATACTTATGTTCTTTTTGCTCTAGCAATTTTCTACAATCATTTTATTTATGAGTAATTGATCTTTGCATCCATAAAACTTCCTTTTACAACCTTTTTGAGCTTGTGAAAGGATAGAGTTCTGTTCAAGGAAAGTGTATATTCTTTCAGTTATTATTATTATTAATATTATTATTATTATCAAAATAGCAAGCTGGAAGAATTGTTACCATACCAGAAAAATGCTTAGCTGTAGTTTGTCCCTCTTTATGTTCTAAGTTCAAATTCTGCTGAAATTGACTTTGCCTTTCATCTTTACGGAGTCAATAATATAAATACCAGTTGAACACTGGGGTTGATGTATTTGACTTACTCCCTCCCCTGAACTTGTTGGACTTGTGCCAAAACTTGAAATCATTACTACTACTACTACTACTACTACTACTACTACTACTACAAAGAATTAGACATTAGAATTTATATGCAGGTGTTTATTAATGATTGATTGACTACTTAGTGAAAAATACTCTAAAGAGAGGAACATAATGATAGACCATGAACCCCCACCATATCTATTGTCAATGGTAATTTGCTTCTGATGAAGTGTGTCTAAAGAAATAATTGTATATACTTTCCACTTGCTTCAATTACCAACCACACAAATGATAGATACGTTTCTTGCTATGTAGTTCGATAGCCAGATAGTTATAATTTTGTGACATTTTTTTCTTCTTTGAGGAAAGTGGTCTCTCCAAGTTTTCTTTCTTTCTTTTTTTTTTTTTCTCCATCAGTAATAATTGTGATAGCTCAGTTAATAATTAGATCGTCATCATCATCATTATTGTTATCATTGTTATGATACTGTGATCACACCAAGTTTAATGTGTGGAAATCAGTCACTGTGTAAATGGTTTATTGCCTAGAGCTTTGACATTTACAAATTCTTACTTACTTTGAAGAAGTATTTCTGACTTTCTGTAAATAGCATGTGGATTTATATTTAATATGCTTCATTTGGGTTGCGAAATGTATATGATTTCTGCAAAACATATATATTTCATGTATAGATACATGGTATTGATTTCCAACTCTTGGAAAATTCGAGAATGTTTGCTGTTCTTAAATTCTACAATAACCAGGTTATTGTCTTAGTCCAATGAGATTTTCCCAACACATATTTCAACAGTTGCCATAATAATTTGAATTATGATGGTTTGTAATTGTTGTTGTTGTTGTCTATTAGCTTCATATCAACCCTAATTGAACACACCTGTGATCAATAATGTTCAATTTGTTCCCATCCTATCTTTTATCAACTAAGGTGCATCTAAAACTACGTTATCTAATGTATCCTTATTTCAAGATGTTAGGACTTGTATTTGAGAGAGATTTAGCTGCTATTTTTGGCAGATTAAGTGATCATGTAGAATTTCCCTCAATGAACTATACCACTCAAACTGTACAACACTTCAAAAGTTGACGAGTTTTTGATGCATTCTATAGAATCAACATTGCTATTATACTTGTGCTTATTCATCTTGAAAGAATAAAGAACATTGTTCTTACATCTGAGACAGTGCTGCTGCTATGCACATGAACATCTTGGACCACATCTAGTGAAGGGCCAATCAACTGATGTGCATGTGCTGTTTCCTCTCTCTACCTTTTTTTTACCGTTACTGTAATTTCCTCAGTTTCTTGGAGTTGGCTGCTCTTGTACCTCCTCTACTCAGGTATTCTTGATCCACTCATCCATCATTCTCCTACCACCTTTGTTGTATCTACCTCTCCCAGGCCCCACACTAAGTCCTGTCTTTTTTTCCTTCAGAAATCTTCTCTTTGCTCATGTCTTTCCTGCAGGTGTTAATTTGCAACAAGTTAAACTGATCAGCCTTTTTATTACTATATTTCTGTTGAAATATACTGTTGTTGATTGAATTAATTTTGAAAATAATGAAGTATTTAAGAAAACAACTTTCATTATTAAACTGGTGTTTGGAACATAAGTTAATGTAAAATTTTGATGGAAGCTTTAACTTAGATCACTTTAAAACAATATTTATACCACAGACATAAGAGTGGTCTCCTACAGGTTGGTATTAAAAGGATTAATGATATCAATCTCAATGATTTTGGAGGGCTTGTAAAGGCCATATGTACTACCCCTTCAAATCCAACTTGTAGAAAAAAAATTGACTTAAACTATGAAGGAAGAAAATGGAGGTTAAATATTACAATGAAATTAATCTGATAAATGAGTATTATTTACTACTCAGTGAAGGTGTTGGGCTCAGAATCATGAGGTAGTGAGTTCAATTCCCAGACTGTGTTCTTGACCAAGACACTTTATTTCATGTTGCTCCAGTTCACTCAGCTATAGAAATGAGTGGTGATGTTACTGTTGCCAAGCTGTATCAGCCTTTGCCTTTCCCTTGGATAACATCAGTGGTGTGGTGAGGGGAGGCTGGTATGTATGGGTGACTGCTGGCCTTCCATAAACTGCCTTGCCCAGACTTGTGCCTCAGAGGGGAACTTTCTAAGTACAGTCTCATAAAGGGATCTGCACCCTTTACTGTTTTAACATTTTTACATTGAGGAGAAAATAGAAGATTTCATTTGAGCTTCTAAAAATGAAATGCAGCATTGATCTTGGCATAATTTGAACCCAGAAATCATTGGTATTAAACAAGGTACTATACCTCAGCTAACTTTAGAATTTTCACAATTTCTTCTGCAATAATAAATTTTATGGCTTTGTACAAGGTGTATTGTGCATGTATTTGTCTGTGTGTGTTTGCCTTAGAAATCCATTGTTTAATATGTGAGTTGATTTTTATTAGAAGCATATGAATATGTGCAAATTTTCATGTGTGTATATGTGCATGTGCTGTGAATATAATTCATGTATAGTGTTAGAGTGGTATATGATTGTGGGTTTCATTGTTGTTGTCCTTTTTCATATAGGTTACATGTTTGACTATTTCGTGGTTCATATCTCATGTTTTATTTATTTATTTTTACTTTCTTTAGTATTGTTTCCTTTACAAATGTCTGATTTTTCTGAATGTAGTATTTTGACCCTTTTTTTTTTCTATTTCTTTGCCAGAGTCATGTGCTCCCTGAAGGATTAGTGAATTGTTAATATTGCAATGTCAAAATAAAAGTGTATTTGCTTCTTTATGAGTTTATCTTCTACAATTATTTTCTTTTCTTTTCATTGTACAGTTTGTTATCATTATCATTGTTGTTGTTATTGGTTACTAAAATGTTGCTGTATATTGTGTTCCTTTGTGTGATTATTTCATTGTTGTCATTTGTAAATCTTTGATAAAGACATGAAAAAGTCATAGTTGAGGTAGCTAGCTGTAGTTGCAATGATAAATAATAGTGGTGATAAGATGTAATGGTGATGATGCTGTTGGTATAGTAATGGTATTTGTGTTTTAGTGGTGGGCAGCAGCTATTATTTTGCAGTCTGTTGTTGTTATTGTTATTGAAAATAATGGATCATTCTTGTCATCAAAATAATATTATTATTGTTTTTTTTTTATTGTTGTTATTATTGTTAAGAAGTGTCATGGAAGGAATAAATAATATTTCTGTTAAACTTTTCTAATCTGTATTGTTAAGAATTCTATGTATTATGATATTTAAGCCAACATATTCATTCTAGAACTGAGGAGATTTAAAACTTCATATGTGCATTAGCTTACATTCATGCACAAATGCAAGGCACACACACACACACACACACATAAACACATTTATACACTCGATAGAGATAGCAAAGACTATCAGAGTTTTGTGGTGATCCCTCCCAATGTTATTTTCAAAACTTACAGTTTGTATATTTATCTTGAAAAATAGAATTTGTCTCTTTTCAGTGTTACCAACAGGGAATATTTTTCAAAATTATGAATATAATGATTATAATACAGGGTTATGTTGTCATGAAAAATGCTTAGTTTAACTAATTTCTTATTACTAATGATATTTCTATTATTATTATTATTATTTTATTACAATATAAGATTTTTTAATCCTAACCATAACTCCAAACTCTTGTAGGTTGTGCCTAAACATGGTCATAGTCTAATGAATGAAATTAATACATGAATATAATATATATATTACCAGATATATCATATTTATATAAATAACATACAAAGTGGGCCTAAATCCTTGTCATACAGAAATCATAAATAATAATGATAATAATAATCTTTTCTACTAAAGGCACAAGGCCTGAAATTTTGTGGAGAGGGAATTAGTCGATTGCATTGACACCTGTACATAACTGGTACTTATTTCATTGACTCCGAAACGATGAAAGGCAAAGTCAACCTTGGTGGAATTTGAACTCATAACATAAGGACAGATGAAATGCTGCTTAGCATTTTACCTGGTGTGTTAATGATTCTACCAGTTTGCCACTTATAATAATGATAATAATAATAATGATGCAGCACCAGGCAGTGGCTTTCATGGCTTCTCATCTTAACTGATTGGAAGTGTTATCATGTACATTGTTTTGTCTTGGTATAAAAGATGGGCTGCAGCTAATATTCTGCTCCATACCACAGATTTGTTTGTCAGTTGCTTGACCTTAACCAGTTGAGCATGTCCCTTAGTGGCTGACAATATGTGCATCTCTGATCACGAGCAGAAGTAGTGGGGGAGCATCATAGCCATGTGTTGAGAGGAATTCTTTGGGGTTTGGATAATTCACCTTTGGAAGCATGGGTATTTCGTTCGACATCCTCAAACAACCTTTATTCTAGAACCTTTTGAGCGGGATGGGCTACTTGACCTGAAGAAAATTCTAACTGGGCCCCACCTGCAAGGTTATGCGATGTTTATCTTGATATGAGACCACTATGTTGCGCACATATGGTTGTGATGCATGTGCCTGGTGTACCCTTATCAGGCGGGTAGTCATGATGGGTATACTGGGCTTCGTATATTTTACCCCAGTGTCACTTTGATGGCATGCCCTGCTCTCTCACTCAATAATAATAATAATAACTAGCTGGACCTGTAAAAAATTCATGGAAAACATAAAAAATGTAAGCATCTGTAAACAGTGTGCTGGTTCCATGAGAAATGTTTGTATATTATGATTGTCTGTCTTTACGTTCTGAGTTCAAATTCTACCAAGGTCAACTTTACCTTTCGTCCTTTCCGAGTAGATAAATTAAGTACCAGTTGTATACTGATGTCGATCTAATCAATTGACCCCCTCCCCACAAGAATTTCAGGCCTAGAAAAGTATATTGTGACAGTTACAGAATATAGAAAGTAATGTAACACCAATGACTATATAATACAAGCAAAATATCTCGGTTACACGAACGTAAACGGAATTACTATTTAACCTTAGAATACATCGTACATATTCAAAGAACCTTCTTGGTTTAGTGGTACGGAACGTTTTCCTGGTATTCTTTTATTCTTTTACTAGTTTCAGTCATATGACGGTGGCCATGCTGGAGCACCACCATTTAGTCGAAGAAATTGACCCTGGACTTATTCCCTGTAAGTCTGGTGCTTATTCTATCAGTCTCTTCTGCTGAACAGCTAAATTACAGGGACGTAAAAGCACCAACATCGGTTGTCAAGCAATGGTGGTGGTGGTGGTGGTGGGACAGACACAAACACATGCACATATACATACATACATACATATGACGGGCTTGGAGGTAGTGGTGATGCTAGCTGGTGCAATTTTGTGGTTTGCCGGTATGCCGAGAGAGATTCAGCTGGTTCCCTGATCTTAAAGATGTAATGTGGATGTGTAATGATGGAGCAGCTAGTGTGGTGGTGATGCTAGCTGGTGCGGTGGTCTTCCTCACAGTATTTTATGGTAGACAATATTTTGTGTGTATGTCACACCACGTTTTTGGCCTTGTCTGTTATCCCAATTGAGTGTCATGACTCTTTGATATTGTTCATAGCTCATGCTCTTGAAAATGTGACATATAATTGGCCATGAGAAAATACTGTGTTATGTATACCTATAATATAATGAAGGGTGAGAACTTACCCTATATTTTCCGAAGGTGGCCTAGATAAACGTTTGTCAACGAGATTACCTGCCTTGCTCGTTAACAGGAAGTGAACGAGGTTACCTGTCTCGTACTATGCTAATTTCCTATATATATATTTGGTTATCCATACCAACATTATTTCATTTCTGCCAAACGGTCATTGACAAACGTTTATCTCGCCACCTTCGGAAAATATAGGGTAAATTCTCACCGTTCATTATAGTCGATTAGATCAACCCCAGTACTTGACTGGTACTTTTTTTATTGACCCTGGAAGGATGAAAGGTAAAATTGACCTTGGCAAAATTTGAACTCAGAACGTAAAAACGGATGAAATACTGCTAAGCATTTTGCCTGGCGTGCTAATGATTCTGTCACCTCAATAATAATAAGGAGTGGCTGTGTGGTAAGTAGCTTGCCTACCAACCACATGGTTCCGGGTTCAGTCCCACTGCGTGGCACCTTGGGCAAGTGTCTTCTTCTATAGCCTCGGGCCGACCAAAGCCTTGTGAGTGGATTTGGTAGATGGAAACTGAAAGAAGCCCGTCGTATATATGTATATATATGTATGTATATGTGTGTGTGTTTGTCCCCCTAGCATTGCTTGACAACCGATGCTGGTGTGTTTATGTCCCCGTCACTTAGCGGTTCGGCAAAAGAAACCGATAGAATAAGTACTAGGCTTACAAAGAATAAGTCCCGGAGTCGATTTGCTCGACTAAAGGCGGTGCTCCAGCATGGCCGCAGTCAAATGACTGAAACAAATAAAAGAGTAAAAGAGTAATAAGGGTTTCAAATTTTGGCACAAGGCCAGCAGTTTCAGTTGTGAGTTGATTACATTGGCTCAAGTGTTCAACTGATACTAATTTTATCAAACCCAAAAGGATGAAAGGCAAAGTCAACCTCAGTGGAATTTGAACTCAGAGCATATGATAGAAAAGAGAGGAAATACCACTATTTGATCCAACATGCTAATGATTCTGCCAGCTCATCATCTTATAATAGTAATTTCTAATATTGATGGTAGACTACATTTAAATTGGTGAAATATAATTAATTTAATCAACCTGGTACTTAACCGCTACTTATTTTATTGACCCCCAAGAAGACAAAAGACAGAGTCAATATCAACAGGATTTGAACTCAAAGCATTGCATCTGCTGCTTTACTATTTCAGCCAAAACCACCAATATAACAATATTTATTATTATTATTATTATTATTATTATCATTATTATTATTATTATTATTATTATTATTGCTTCAAGAGTGACAGATGAGGGATGACAGACTAAGGGGTCATTACAGGGGCAGATTACAAAAAGTGTCAGAGATTACATAAAAATTAAATGAATGCAAAGTGACAGTACACACAATACATACATATATTTTAAAGTCCCAAGAGACTGCCACATAGAACCAATCAAGGAAAATTACCAACCCCAAATTACATTGAGTACCAAATATAAGTGCTCTTTCCCAGCTGTATTCTCTGACTAATATATGTAAGACGACGTAATTATATAATTTATGAACCTCTCTAGGTCTGTTTTTTTTTTATGTACTCTGTGATCTTTCTAACTATAGAGACCAGTGAAAGGAAACTTGAACTATATTGCATAAGTTCTCTTTGCATGTTTTTTTACTTTGATTGTATAAGGATGCACATGGAGTTCTAAATACTGGCTATATGTCATGCAATTAAAATCTAAGTCATGCTATATACATTAGGGAAGAGGGGAAAAAATCAGCGATTAGCAAAGTAATGTTACTTTCTTTCTGAAAGTTAATAGCAGCAGAATTGAAGTGGTTTGACCAAAACAAAATTAATCATTTCACAATATCACCTTTCTTTCTTGCCCTATAGCAGTAGTTGTTACCTTTTTGTAGCTCAGAACTCATGTTCCACTAAATGGTGCTGCACAAATACCCCAACACAATCATAATATGCAAGTAAAAATTTTTATTTCTATCAAACTGAATCTAATTTTGTGCAGTGATTTATTAGCTATAGTGTTATATAGTATCCTATTCAGCATATGTCTCATTTAGATGTATGTCTGAACTAGTGTCCCTTATGTTAAATTTTTATGGAAATTACAGAAGGTAAGAATTTATATAATTAAAATGTATTTAGATTTGTAGTAAGCAATGTTGGCAGGGAAATACAATAGAGTGTCAGGAAAATACATTGTAATATTTATTCCAATTCTTTACATTCTAGGCATAGCAGTGGCTGTGTGGTAAGTAGCTTGCTTACCAGCCACATGGCTCCGGGTTCAGTCCCACTGCGTGGCACCTTGGGCAAGTGTCTTCTACTATAGCCTCGGGGCCGACCAAAGCCTTGTGGGTGGATTTGGTAGACAGAAACTGAAAGAAGCCCGTCGTATATATGTATATATATATGTGTGTGTGTATGTTTGTGTGTCTGTGTTTGTCCCCTCAACATCGCTTGACAACCAATGCTGTGTGTTTACGTCCCCGTAACTTAGCGGTTCGGCAAAAGAGACCGATAGAATAAGTACTAGGCTTCCAAAGAATAAGTGCTGGGGTCGATCTGCTCGGCTAAAAGGCGGTGCTCCAGCATGGCCGCAGTCAAATGACTGAAACAAGTAAAAGAGTATTCTGTCTTCAAATCTTGCTGAGTTCAATTTTTAGGTGCAGGTGTGGCTGTGTGGTAAAAAAGTTTGCTTCCCCAAGCATATGGTTCCAGGTTCGGTCCCTCTGCACTGCATTTTGAGCAAGCACCTTCTATTATAACCTCAGGCCAACCAAAGATGTGTGAGTAAATTCACTAGGCAAAAACTGAAAGAAGCCTGTCATATATACATACATACATGTGTGTGTGTGTGTGTGTCTGTCTGTCTTTGTCATCCATCACTGCTTGACAAGTGGTGTTGGTGTGTTTATGTCCCAGTAACCTAGTAGTTCAGCAAAAGAGATCAATGGAATAAGTACCTGGCTTTCAAAACGTAAGCACTGGGGTCAGCTCATTTAATAAAAATTCTTCAAGGTGGTGCCCCAGCATGGCCGCAGTCTGTTGACTGAAACAAGTAAAAGATAAAAAATTAAATTTATAAATAACAATGCATATGGTTTAGAATAAACAGTACAATTTATGTTCTTTAGCTTTATCACTGATGTTAACATATCCAACAGATATATATATTAGTATTTTGTATTCAATACCCCTTTACTGCAGAAATCAGATATATCTACTCAAAATTTCATTACCCTTAACTGCAGAAAGCAGTTTTATGTATCAATCTATCTTTTGTTGAGAAATGTCACACTTGAAACTACTTTTTGTTGAAATATGTCAAGTTTATTGAGGCAACATGACTTGCAGAAAATACTGATTCTAATTTTTGGTAGATATTTAACATCACTGCTGGAATAACCATGAAATTTAATTTCACAGTTAAAGGGTTAAGATAAAATTAAAAATAAACATGGAAGATAATTTGAGATATGCAACAAATCATTATATTCCAAAATCAATATTTAATAATTGAAAACTAATGGCTGTCATGAGCTTGATGAGATTTTACTAATTTAAATGCATTAAGTTTGATTTAAATGAATCTTAAGTCTATCCTTTTACATAGTTGTAATCTACTTTCCTGTTTAGCTAGTGATTGTTAACGGACCACTTTCTCCACCAGGTATAAGGAATGAAATGCTAACAACAGCAACTTCCTTCCAAAGATGGGCTTTTTAATTTGTTTATAAAAGTGTTTAAAATATAAGTGTTATATGTGGTTTAAATATTTTATATCTAAAAAATCATGATACCTCCTTATCTTCTTCACATCCAGAGCCCCTGTAGTTCTACTTTGATAATTTCTTTCCTCTTGTTTGCTCATGATGGCCCCAAGGAAGTGCAACCATCCAGAAACCACTGTTCTTTAGTACATCTTAACTTACAAGAGTTATAACTATTATTATTATTGTGCGGTAATATAAGAAAAAATTCTTCATTAACCCAACTTTCTTCAGTAAGTACCTTATAAGTACATTACAGATATTTATGTCATAAAATTTATGAAATACTTATATTTTAGATTTTTTTCTTTTTTACATTTCAGGCAAATTTTGAAGTTGCTTTTTTAAAGGTCTAGTAAGTAAGATGTACCCTCTAGATCTTAGAAAATGTTTGTATATATTGAAGACTAATATTCACACAAAAGAAGAACCAAAACTTAGTACCCTCCAATTATAGACCCCTCTAATCTACTGACAAAGTAATGCACTGGAGCCCTTTCATATGCCACCACAGCATCCATAGGTTAGTGTTGGGCCCCTAGACCTGACCCATGGAGCCCTTGGGCAACTGCCCAATGTATTCATGTTTTAAGATAGCACCAATCAATCATAGCTCATAATGAAGACCCTAGTTTAAAAGTTAATGGTAAAATGGGTTGTGATGTTCCTTTGGGGACTCTCGACTGTGTTTGATATTGGAGTGGTTTCTCTACACTCATACAGCTGAAGATGAACTCTGCAATGCAAGCTTACAAATTACTTGTCAGTTTTGTGGTGATTCCTCTGCTTTGGGTAAAAAAAAAAACTGTTTCTATTATAGAATGCCTATTTTCAGATAGCTGAACTGAGACTTTCAGAATTAAGAGTCTTGACTATAGACACAAGATACAAACTGCCAGTCTTTCAACTAGTTATCTGATATGCTGTCCAGTCAGTTATCTACACCAATATACCTGTCATTTAGTTAGATCATTTCATACGCCAAATTAATAACTAAATCACCTACAATAATTAGTAATATAACATAAGGATTAAGTTATTAATTAATAGGCTTCATATAGAAACAGAGTTGTTAGCACGCTGGGCAAAAAGCTTAGTGCTATTTCATCTGTCGCTATGTTCTGAGTTCAAATTCCACTGAGGTCAACTTTGCCTTTCATCCTTTCAAGGTCAATAAATTAAGTACCAGTAAAACACAGGGTTCAATATAATCAACTAGTTCCCTCCCCTAAAAATTGTCAGGCCTTGTGCCTGTAGTAGAAACGATTATTATTATTATTATTATTATTATTATTATTTGATCTAAATAGAAAAATTAGTATATGACATTACAAAGCTGGATATTACTATAGAATATGTTATAAGCCAATTTTTCAGGTAAGAATAATGAAGCTAACTTGAAATGTGTACGCATACATAAACATTAAACTTTAATCTTTATAGGCTCAGTTTCATTGTTAATCTTAATAATGGTACAATATTTGTTACAACACCATGAAGCTTCAGATTTATAAGGAATAAGAAATTGGAAGTTGAACTGGCCATTCATACTGTTTTTATTGCTTCTATACAAATTGAGATGCTTGCACACATGAGAATTGGTACAGAAGGAAAATTAGATGACAACACACTGTAAAGACATTTTCTCTTCAATAATAATTACTACAACTATCACAAACATTAACCCTGCTAACTAACTAACTAACTTATACTAAACTACATTATTACTGCCACAAATATCAGCTATCTACCCTCAGTTACCATCTCTGGTTATATAACTAACTGTTAACGACCATTGTCACTGCTACCATCAACATCATTACACCTAGCTGCTACTAACATTACCATTAATTCTCATGCCATTTCCACAGCTAACCACTATTACACTGCCTAATAAACAGTAACAATGAGATAATGTGGGAGTCCTCAGAGTGGTTGCTTGACATGCTTTATATATCACCTAACCGTTCATCAAATCTCATGCTACCATTTTAAAACCATTGAATTATGCAATCCTTGGTATATTATGCCTAAAGAAAGACAGGGCTAATAATCAATGCCTTTGATAATAAAATTTGCAGGGTTGACATGGAGCTGAACAACAACAACCCCAACAAATCAGTCACTATAGCAAGCCATTGCAGCCAACATTGACAAACTGCAAATGCTACACCCACAACAATAGCCACCATAACACTACTACTACTATCACCACCACCTCCACTGCTACAACTACTACTACATTCAGTTTCCTTTCGACATTATTTTCATACAGATATATTTTAAACTCATTTCATTTTTACAATATTTTTCTTCATTTATTTCTTCATTATTATTATTATTATTATTATCGTCATCATCATCATCATCATTGTCCTCCTCAAATATCAAAAGAAATTTGAAGAAATTTTTTGGTAAAATTTATTTTCATACAATGATCTCTAATTCACTGTATTAAGCCCTCAATATAAAAACTTTATTAGCTTTTTGATTAACTGAAAGAAATTCTTGGGTTGGTGATTCCGGTTTATTGCTGTGGTTGTAGAGTTTGATATTCTAAATTTTTATATTTTCTCATTATAGTAAAGGTCAAACAATTTTGATTACACTTCATCATTTTTTTAAAGTTAGTTTTTATAAATTATTTTTTTTTTATGAAATATAAAATAAACATTGTGCTTATAATAATAATAATAATAAGAAGAAGAAGAAGAAGAAGAAGAAGAATGATGGTTATGATGATGATGTATTCTATTTTCTAACGAAATATTAGAAAAAGAATCAATACTTGATGAATAGTTTTCAATTGAATATATTGTGGTGAAAAGATACCTGCAACTGAGGATGTATCTTGTTGCTAAAATTTGAAATGAGTGGAACAAAATATACTGTAATCTTATGTGGTGTGTGTGTGTGTATGAGAGAGAGGAGGAGAAAGAGAGAGAGAGATGGTGTGTGTTTATATGTGAGAGAAAGTGTTTATATTTGTGTGCATATATGTATGGCTACGTACATGTACATGCAGAGAAACCTTTCTGAAATGATATCAACTCATTTCTTACATTGAGATAGATATTAGAAAAGTAAACAATATCTTAACTTCAACAATGTGTGTGAGTGTAATTGAATTAAAACAAAAATAGTCATATCTAATTTAGAAACTGTGACCAAAGAAAACAACTCTGCTCTCTCTCTCTCTCTCACTCAATCTCTCTCTCTCCCTCCCTCTCTCTCTCTCACTCAATCTCTCTCTCTCCCTCCCTCTCTCTCTCTCCCTCCCTCTCTCTCTCTCCCCTCTAATAAAAAATTATATTGAAGTTTTGCAGACAATGTGCTGCTGGGGAGATTAAAGCCATTTCCATCAGTAGAGAAAGATGTTATCATCAACCTTTTTGTCTACATTTGGTTCGATCCTACTTGAAACATTGATGCTATTTACAGTCCATCTTATATCAAAGAAGATATTATCGAAATTGAAGCCTTGCAAAGATCAATTGTGCTAAAAATAAACAGTATGATTGGTCTTGGCTACCAGAATCACTTACAAGTTGCTGGATTTTATTTCTTTCTTCAGGAAGCATGAATGAATTAGCATTTACATTATGTGCAATGTGTGTCACAGAGACCATTTTATCGATATTGAATGTCATCAAAATGGTATCAAGTTGAAAACCCAGCCAAGGATGAGACATCGGTTCAGCTTTCTCCTTAAAATATTTCAATTCTACAATCAAACACTCAGAGCAAACTGTCACAACAATTTAAAATCAACAAGACTAAATTTTCCTTGAAAATGATTTCTAAATGTATCTATCAAACAAGTAACAAATATCAGCTCTGTCTTGACAATTTCAACCAAACAAACTAACACAATCTGTCTACCAGCCTATCTCTGTCTACTTCTCTCTCACACACACACACTCTCTCTATCTCTCTCTGTATGTATATATATATATATATATATATATATATATATATATTTATACGAAAACGGATGTTAAGTGATGATGATGATCTCTCACACACACATAAGTGAACGGACAAACAAAAGAAAGCACTCAATACATTTAAAAGGAGTTACATCTTTTGTCTTTTACTTGTTTCAGTCATCAGACTGTGGTCATGCTGGTGCACTGCTTTGAAGAATTTTTAGTTGAATGAATCAGCGCCAGTACTTATTTTTGTTAAGCATGGTACTTGGTACTTATTCTATCAGTCCCTTTTGCCAAACTGCTAAGTTACAGGGGCATAATGACACCAACAGCAGTTGTTAAGCCAAACTAGAGGACAGACACAAAGACACACACACACACACATATATGTATATATACGTATATGACAGGCTTGTTTCAGTTTCTGTCCACTAAATTCACTCACAAGGCTTTTGTTGGCCTGAGGCTGTAGTAGAAGACACTTGCCCTAGGTGTCACGCACTGGGACTGAACCTGGAACCATGTGGTTGAGAGGCAAGCTTCTTACTAGCCATGCCTGTCTAAAGCATTTTGATTTGGTCCTGTACAGTTTAAATTTTTTAGGCTCCCTAAAAGAGCCTAGCTCATCAGGCCCAATGAGCTAGGTGATAAGCCTCTGAAACTTTAAGCCACATGGGATTGAATCAAAATGTTTTAAATAATAATAATAATAATAATAATAATAATAATAATAATGTTAGAAAGGTAGATTATAGCCTGCGTCTTTTAGAATTTACTAGCAGTCACAAGCTTCCCCTAGCCAACACACTGTTCCCACTCAAGACCTCCAGAGAATATTGTGATATAAAGCTAATGGTGGGATCAATTTTATCCTCACACCACAAAAGTCTAAGTCCATTGTTAATAGAGCCAAGAGCAGAAACTTACCTGATGTAGATGTCAATAGATATCACAACCTGATATTTCCAACATTCAAGTTCAACCTAGAAAAAGACTATAAAGCAAAGAATTTCATTTATAAGATTCATCATCATCATCTATTAACAACCACATGAGTATGAAGGAATATATTTGAGGCAGACTTTCTACAGCTGGATCCCCTTCCTGTTGCCAACCCTCCCTTGTTTTCAAGCAAGGTGATATTTCCCCATAACCAGGCATGTTCTTGCAGAATATTGATACTGCTTATATAACAGTGACACTCACCTACAACTATCATGTGATGTCAAGACAAAGCAACACAGATACCATGCACTCACACACATATCCAGGTGAATGAGAAGCTCTGAGAAGCTATAGGGTTTATCAACTTCAAATAGATAATTTCTACATGTATGGGTACTTTCTTTTCTGTTTGTACATGCAAATATGTGTGGTGGGGTTGTAAATGTATCAACAGAGATATATTGCAGATGTGTGGAAGTTTAAACGAGAAGACACACACACATACAGATGCAGCTAAATTCACTCACAAAGCTTTTGTCGATTTGGGGCTCCTGTAATAGAAGACACTTGCCTAGGGTGCCATGCAATGGGACTGAACTTGAAATCATGTGGTTGGGAAGCAAACTGCTTAACCACACAGCCGAGTTTTCACCTCCATGTACATACATTTCTGTATGGAGGTAAGCATATGAAAGAATGTACCTGGAACAGTATTGAGTAATGTGAGATTTCATTATAACTGGGTTTTTTTTTTTGGTTAAACTAGAGCAATGGATGATATGGTCAAATAATCAGAACTCTACTTTAGTTAGAAATCAATTCCCATTTCACTGTTTCATTTAGAATAATGGTTTTCAATGGGCTCTTACTATTTCCTGAGAATAGAGAAGAATTCCCTGGTATAATTGAAGAAATGAGTTCCTTAATGCTCATTATTTTAATTAAGAATAAAAAGAATTGTTGAAGACATAATCTAAGAGAACAATACAAGGATGAATGCATGCTGTTGAGGGGAAAGTTGAGGCAGCAGTCTTAGAGTTCCTCAGCATATCTCCATATGATTATTAAAATGTCATGTTGCCTGCATCCTGGAGCAGCCAAACCGATCTCAGGAAAAGAGTTGCCAATATGTCTGCTGTTAATATTGTTCTAATTTTTGTGAGACATTGATTCCAATCTCAACTGAAAATGTTGAATGTTTGCACAGTTTTGCAAGAGAGAGAGAGAGAAAATTAAAGAAAATTTTCTTTTAGAATAAAAATAAAAGAAACAATAAAACAAAATATGAGGAAATGTAAAGGAGAAAATTAAAAACTTCCAGCAGTTAAAATGCCGTCAGTTTTGTATTAAAATTAGATTTTGTACTTGTTCATTCCACCTCAGGAATATCCATTAATTAATAGGTATTTGTTTTCTTCGTGTATTTATTTATTCATGTATTTCTTCATTGTTTTTTTTTTTTATCTGTTACATCATATGAATCGATGCAAGCCTAGTTAAGCGGTTAAAAATTTTGGTTTGGAATTAGAAGGTCCTTCGTTCAACCCAAGTCTCATGAGTGAAGTAGAGTAGACACAAAGTATGTAATCACCTGCTGGATTGATTGCATGAGTAATTCAAAGGGACAGGTATGTCACATTCTGTATCATATGGATTCTGGTTGAAGAGTACACTAAGTGTACTTGTGTTCATGGAAAATTCATCATCAAAACCAACAGAGTATATCTATTTAAGTTTACATTCTATGAGCATACATGTGTGTTAATTATTGTGTATGTGTGTGCGTACCATATCAATTAATCCCTTAACATTCAGATTATTCTGTCAGATGTAAAACTTTTATATTCACATTGTTTTCAATTTATCGTGTCTTATTTTGTAGCTTTGAGATGTTGATGAGGTGTCTATTTATTTTTAGAATGACACTGTAGGATTGGTATGAGAGGTCAGATCTGGCTAGTTTGAACATAAAACAGGTAGAATATTTTGGTTGGATATGGCCAGTTTAAATGCTAAAGGGTTAAAGGTGGTGGGAATAGGCATAGGCAAATATTTAAGGAGTTTGGTTTGCAATGGTGAGATTCTGTGTTCAACCCTAATGTTTGGAACCATGGGCAAATATTTTCTGCTATAGCACAAATCAACTAAGGCTTGAAATTGAAATAAGGTAGAGTGAAACAGTGTGGAAATTCAGTTGATGAACTCCCCTTATAATTCAAAAGCTCGCCCTTATCACACACTGTGCCGATTCTACTTATAGGGAGGAGGGTTAGATCAAAAGTACAAGTATCTATGAAGTATTCAGCTACTTTATAATAGTATGACAAAAATGTGTGAAATCCCTTTGGCTGGACTGTATATGTTATTCAAATCATCAGCTTTGTCACAGACAAGGACATGCTGACTCTATTATAGGATTGTGCTTATTACACAAATCTTAGTGGAATACCTGGCCATTTACATAGGAATTCAATGAGTGAGGAATTCAGCTAATCAAACAACTAGAATAGTAATCTTCAAAACCACTAGAGGATATATTTGGTTTTATTTTACAGATATATGGTGATTGAATAAACTGTGTTTGAACATCGGCTAGTCCTACACACTACAAAACTCAATATTATCATCTAATACATATAGTGTCACTATACCAGTGATTAACTGAACTCATTCCAGTCATGTAAACACCAACGTTATCTTCTATTGTATAAATTACTTTTTTGTCTTCTTGTTTGTTTTTTGATTAATGTTAAGAGACATGTTTCAGAAATAGTGTATTTAATTATATATATATATATATATTGGGTCATCCCATAAATAATGTGGTTTTTTCAATTGCATGAACTAAAAGTCAGAGGGGGATGAGATACACTACCTGCATCAACTTGCTATAAAAGCAGGTAATAGTCTTACCTTGTCCTTATTCTTAGTGCAAGTTTTGAAGAGTGTAGTTCAATTATAACAGTTATTTTTTTTCAAAGCTAAAATGGAAGTGATAAAGGAACATATTCAACATATTTTGCTTTATGATCTGAATAAAAGCAGCAATGCAATAGAAAGTGTGAGGAATATTAATGCAGTATATAGGGATTGAACAATAAGCGTAAGCCAGTGTCAATGGTGATTGCAGAAATTCTGATCTGGAAACAACAGCCTAGAAGACAAGCTTTGTCCTGGAAGATCTGCAGAGCTCAATGAAGACATAATGCAAACCCTGTTGAGGAACTAGCAGAGAAGCTTGGATTTGGTCAGTCAACCATTCATCAACACCTGCATTGGAAAAGTCAGCAAATTGGGTCAATGTGTTCCTCACAAACATTCCAAGTCAAATCATGTGCAGAGAGTGAATGTGTGCTCTTCTTTGCTGTCACATCTCACAAATGAACTTGTTTTGGACCGAATAGTGACTGGTGACGAGAAATGGGTTCTTTATAAAAATGTCAAGCACTGAAGACAGGGAGTAAGGAAAGGAGAAACACCGGCACCCCAGGTTAAAGGTCTTCACCCACATAAGGTGTTATCTCTTTGGTGGGATAAGAAAAGGTTTAGTCTGCTTTGAACTTTTAAACCCAAACCAAACAATGCCGAAGGAAATCTAGTGTGAGCAGCTTAAGTCAGCACTAGAAGGAAAATGACCGTCTTTGCTTTCAAGACAAAAGGTGTTCTTCCATCAGGATAATGCTCAGCCACATACAGCAAGGATGACATTCCAAAGGCTGGAGCAGTTTGAATGGGAAACGATGCTCCACCCACCATATTCGCCAGACTTTACCCCATCTGATTATCATTTATTCCACAGTCTTCAAAGTCATTTGAATGGAAAAAATATGAATTCTTTAGACAAGGTCAGAACAGTACCGGAGGAGTATATTTCATCAAGGACAAGTTAATTTTGGAAGAGGTGCCTAGCAAGTCTTCCAGATAGATGGAAGAGGATTGTAGAAAATGATGGAGAGTATATTTTAGATTATAAAAGAACTTTATCTTGATTTTGAAAAATAAAGAAGTATAAAAATACTGCATTATTTATGGGATGACCCAATATATATATATGTACATATATAATATGTACATATGTATGTGTGCGTGTATATATATATATATATATATGTATACAGATAATTGATATAGATATACATTACCTTCACAATTATTTACAAAATTCCTCTGAGTGGTTGGCGTTAGGAAGGGCATCCAGCTGTAGAAACTCTGCCAAATTAGATTGGAGCCTGGTGTTGCCATCCGGTTTCACCAGTCCTCAGTCAAATCGTCCAACCCATACTAGCATGGAAAGCGGACGTTAAACGATGATGATGTGTCTGCAAGAGAGAAAAGCAGAGCCAGAAAATGAATGAGTCAGCAAATGAATAGGTGTATTCACTTTTGTGTCTGTGGTAGCGTAAGCCGAACTACTTTAGCTTTGATGCTTTAGCTCCAATGTGCTGGATTCCCTCTGATATCTCTGTGAGTGTGTTTGTGTATTTGTATGAGGGGAAGAGCACATACACAAAAAGACACACATGCATGCAAATGCTCACACACACACACACACACATGTATAATAATTATGGAAATGAATCTGGCATTATCTTTCCAGTTTGGTAAAATAGTCTTTAGGACTCAATTTCAGCAAATGCCTATGTGCATGTATGGTATGCATGAAGCCAAAATTAATTAATAATTTGTTTAGCTGATATAATTATAATTAATTGTGACTAGTTAAATGTAGCTTGAACAAAATTAGTAAGTCTGCTGTGGAACAATAAGAATATGAACAAATAAAGTGAAGTTGGTGCAGATTGATCATCTTTTGTGTTTCCCGTAGACATTATATTCTGATTGGTATATTATGTGAATGCTTTCAGCACTGTTGCGTTTAACACATGTATGTCTGTGCATGTGTATGTATATATATTAAGTTTATTGCCTCCTTACATGACCAGGTGTTTCAGCTATCGTTTATATGGAAGTGATTGATTAAACTTGCGTATACAAATTCTCTCTCTCTCTCTCTCTATATATATATATATATATGGGAGAATATACAAAAAATAACAACAGACGAGGACAGGTGGTGTAAATAACAAAAGTATATATTAGTATGACGCTCGGGAATACGGAAAGTCTTTGACGTTTCGAGCTACGCTCTTCAACAGAAAGAATACGGAGACAAGGAGAAAAACACGGAGAAAAAAAATTGAATAGTGTTCAGTCAACGGTCAATCATAATAATGGCCGATCATAACAATGGCTGACCGGAAGTTAGAAATTCTTATTTCAGGAGAGCTAAGAAAGGGGGAGATAACAAACGGTGATCGGGAACGAGGGGCTGTGTGTGGGAGGTAGACTGCTGTTGATCTTGACGTATGTAGTGTGAAAATGGGGGAAGGGAGAAAGGGAGAAAGTAGTTGGTCAGTTGTAGTGTGTGCGTGGTGTGATGCGAGGGTATTGGTGTGGTGTGATGTGAGGGTGTTGGGAGGTGGGGAAGGCATGGGTGGAGTGTGGGGTAGAGGTAGGGGTCTGTGGGTAGGGGTGGGTGGTGGGTGTAAGGAATTGGATGGGGTGGAGTGGGAAGGTAGAGTAGGAGTGTGTTGGGGTGTGGTGGGATGAGCTTATGAGGGGCTGTTGACTAGGAGGGAGAAGGGGAAGGTGGATGTAAGAGAGGGGGAAGATGGGTATGGGAGGGGAGAGGAAGAGAGGAGAGAGGGTGGGTATAAGAGAGGGAATATATATATTGTTGTATTTCGGGATGGTCATTTTTTTTTTCTGCCAAATAAACACACACACTATATGTTCATTCTTCACTTGTTTATTATTGTTCGTATTTCAACTCATGTCCATAGTCCAGAAATCTTTTGTCACACATCTGTGACCTCTTGAGTGACACTTTCTGTCCTTATGCATATTCCTGCTCCACTTAGTCCATTCTCTGAGGACGGAAAGTGTTGCTGAACAGGTCACAGATGCGTGAGAAGAGATTTCCAGACAGTGGAAATAAGAACAGTGATAAACGAGTGAAGAACGAATAATTAGTGCATGTGTTTATTTAGCAAAACAGGAAAAAGTTATGATCATATATATATATATATATATATATGTGTGTGTGTGTGTGTGTTGTTTAAAAAGAAGACAGGTGAAACCTAATTCTGGAATAGTCCTACTACTGCACAGATAAGACCTAACTGATTTATTGGCATAAAGTCACTCCAAAATACACCCCAGCCTCTAGTCCAGAAGTATACTGTTTCCTCTCTGTGGCTGTTTTACCATTACTATGATAGCTTCTGTGTCTTGTAACTGGTGAAGTTCATGTTACTACCACTCAGATATTCTTGTCTGACTTCATACATATATGTGTGCGTGTGTCTCCAGTCAAACCATCCAACCCATGCCAGCATAGAAAACGGATGTTAAATGATGATGTTGACACACATACTTAGAGGCATGCTTTTCAGTCATGTAGTTCCGAGTTCAGTCCCACTGCATAGCACCTTGGGTAAGTGTCTTCTACTATAATCTCAGGCCAACCAGTCTTGTGAGTGGATTTGGTGGGAAGAAATCGAAACCTGTTGTGTGTGTGTGTTTGTGATTATCACCAACCACCACTTGAAAAACGAAGTTAGTTTGTTTATTTCCTTGTAACTTAGCAATTCAACAAAAGACAAGAAATAAGTACTACGGTTAATCTGTTCAGCTTCAAGGCAGTGCCTCAGTATGATCACAGTCCAATGACTGAAATAAGTAAAGGACAAAAGATATGCATGTGTGTGTGTGTACATATGCATATATATGTACAAATCATAATCCATAAAATTCCTTACATAGACAAGTATATTAATTATATATACAAATATGCATACAATACATAAATGCAATTGACATGTATTATAAACCATACAACATACATAGATATACATACTAACACATATATGAATGAATGGAAAACATTCAAACATACCTATTAGAAATGCATACATCAACTAAAGATACATATTATCCATATATTGTCTATAAATGCTGTGTATAGATGGAATGCTTACATATGCACATAGATTAAATGTTTGTAGATTGTGCATTTTAAAACATTTTTGCAAGTATTTCCTTGTATTTGTAAGATAATTGAACATTGATTCAAGTTACTTTGCTTTATGGAACAGGTAGCACATTTCCTGGTGGTGATGAAAGGGGGATCTGTAAGCTTACCACTTGCTGATAAATATCTTTGGTCAGGAAAAGTCAAGCAATTCACACTAACCATATCAATGTGTTCGATAAATAAATCTGTAACCTCTTTTTATAGGTGTAATAGCTATGAGCTTAAAACACAGTCATGCTAAATATCATTAGTAGTTAAAACTCTCCTCCTCTTCTCCCTCCTCCTCCTCCTTTTTATAAGTACTGTGTTGTATGTCCGTGGGCTCTTTGCATTGTATTGCCTGATTCACAGCAGGCTTCATTCTAACTTGAGAAATGTTGCAAATGGCATTAATGTCTAATTCAATTATTCACTAATTAATGTTTCTATATTACAAACAAGACTTTCTCTTAAATGATCATTTCAATATAATTAAACTTATCTGTTCAAAAGCAATGTGCAAAAGTTGCATGATGTTTGACAGGTTAACTGGTGGAATGGATACACTGCATTAAAAGAGTTGACAGCACTAAATCTCACAGGCTTTGTCCAATCAACTATGTCAGTTTGCTTGATATAAATATCTACAAAAAGAAAAAAATTCATTTATTCTACTTTGTGAGTGTGTTTATTGGTGAGCATAGAACTGGAGCGAACTAGATTCTTTCCACCAAAGAGTCAGGTGCTGAAACCATAGTATCTCTGTATGTATATAGACAAATAGGTGGCTGGGTGAATGGATAGATGGACAGATCACTAATATCTATCCAATATACTGCCTGAAGGATATCCAATTATTATTACACTAGTGTTTTTACCCAGTGCAATAAATGGGTGTGGGTAAAAGGATATTTTACCCTTAATTTATATAGCAATAAGAAAATGGAGGGGAATATGTGGTATTCATCAACTTGCAGACATTGATTGTATTATGTCAATTTACCTGTTTATTTGTTAACTAAGATGGCAATAATAACAATATACAAACACATGTGACATATTATGTCATATCAGTAATTAAAAGGACATCTAGTGACCCCCAGTCACTAGATGTCCTTTTAATTACTGATATGACATAATGTGTCGCATGTGTTTGTATATTGTTATTATTGCCATCTTAGTTAACAAATAAACAGGTAAATTGACATAATACAATCAATGTCTGCAAGCTGATAAATACCACATATTCCCCTCCATTTTCTTATTGCTATATATATATATATATATATATATATATATATATATATTATAATGTGTATATATATATATATATATATATTATAATGTGTATATATATATATATATACATTATATATACAGAGAGAGAGAGAGAGAGAGACTGGTAGCTAGATGGATGGACTGATGGACATACATTGAAGTACATGTGTGTGTGTGTGTGTGTGTGTGTATATATATATATATATATATATATATATATATATATATATATATAGTTCAAGTTTACAGAAAACAAAAGGTGAAGACGGGTGTAGGAACAACAAACAGGTATATTAGCTTAACACTTGGGAAGAATAGAAAAGTCTTTTACGTTTCGAGCTTATGCTCTACGGCAGAAAGGATTAAGAGGTAAAAAAAATAGAGAGAGAATGAAAAAAACAAAGGGAAAAATGTGCAGAGTTCAATGGTCCCTATATGCCAATGGCATGTAAAAAAGCACCCATTACACTCTTCGAGTGGTTGGTGTTAGGAAGGGCATCCAGCCATAGAAACCAAGCCAAATCAGATTGGAACCTGGTGCCACTCTCCAGCTTACCAGTTTCAGTCAAACCGTCTAACCCACACCAGCATGGAAAGCAGATGCTAAATGATGATGATGATGATATATATATATAGATAGACAGACAGATAGAGGGAGAGAGAGATAACTAGCTAGATGGATAGATGGAGGGATAATCAATAAAGTATACACATGTAAAGATTGATAGCTAGCAAGAAAATAGATAGATGTATTGGCTGATAATTAGCTAGACAGATAAATAGACAAATGGATGAACAAACAGACAGATGGACAGACACTCAAGTACGTGTGTGTATAATGTGTTTAATATTATCCTTTTTTGGCTTGTACTAAATCTTTTCATTATTTCCAAACAATAAGGAATTTGGGAATCTAGGGCTGTTGTCTGCAAGGCTGTGAAATGTTTTCAAAGATTAGAACAATTAATAGAAAATTTGAGATTGGAGGAGCAACGAAAATGCTTGTGGTGTGATTCCTCATCTGATTATCTATTCATCCACCAGTCTGTCTGTTGATCTATGCATCCCTGTGTGTGTGTGTGTGTTTATGTGTGCATTAGTGCATATTTGTGTACATTTAAAGTTATGTGATGTTTACCAATATCATGTTGGCATGCTTCAAAGAATAATTGCCTCAAAACAGCTAAGTAATGTCAAAATTCTTTGGTTTCATCCCAAGAGACATTCTAAAATTACACTGCTTCCTTAGTATATTTGAATTACAGCAATTTAGAATCAAAATAAGTCAATAAAGAAAAATGTTACTAGCGTAATAATATCTACAGCTATAACAAACATTTTTTTCAAAAAAATAAGTAAGATAAACAAATCTCTATTGGATTTTTTTTTATGTACAAGGTAAGCTCTCTAAACTTGAACTAAATATCAGAATACATTTATCTGCTCCAAGCTACAAAACCTAATTTTTAAGAGGTTATTTGTTTTTACATAGATTAATGAGAAAAAGCGATAATGTTTGTCTGTCTACCTATAATTTTCTCAATTCTTTACTTCTGCTTTCTCTTTATATATATATATTATATTATATTATATATCTGGTGTTGCCATCCGGTTTCACCAGTCCTCAGTCAAATCGTCCAACCCATGCTAGCATGGAAAGCGGACGTTAAACGATGATGATGATGATGATGATATATATATATATATATATATATATATATATATATATATATATATATATATATATATATATATATATGTGGTGAGGCAAGACCTTCGTACATTGGGCCTCACCGAGGCGATAACTACTGACCGAGACCTTTGGAAATGTGCTGTGCGTGAGAAGACCCGGCAAGCCAAGTAAGATCGTTGCCAGTGCCCCTGGACTGGCTCTTGTGCGGGTGGCACATGAGATGCACCATTTTGAGCGTGGCCGTTGCCAGTACCGCCTGACTGGCTCCCGTAGGATTTTCGAGTGAGATCGTTGCCAGTGCCCCTGGACTGGCTTGTGCGGGTGGCACATAAAAGACACCATTTCGAGCGTGGCCGTTTTCGTGCGGGTGACACGTAAAAGCACCCACTACACTCTCTGAGTGGTTGGCGTTAGGAAGGGCATCCAGCTGTAGAAACTCTGCCAAATTAGATTGGAGCCTGGTGTTGCCATCCGGTTTCACCAGTCCTCAGTCAAATCGTCCAACCCATGCTAGCATGGAAAGCGGACGTTAAACGATGATGATGATGATGATGATGATGATATATATATATATATAGTGCCTTGTAGGCAAACTGAATTAAAAATAAAAGTTTAGTACATATACAATAGGTGCAGGCATAGCTGTTTCTAAAAAACTTGCTTCCCAACCACATGGTTCCAGTTTCAGTCTCTCAGCATGGCACTTTGGGCAAGTGTCTTCTGCTATAGCCTCAGGGCTACCAAAACCTTGGGAGTGGATTTGATAGACAGAAACTGAAAGAAGCCCATCATGTGTGTGTGTGTGTGTCTGTGCTTTCCCCCCACCATTACTTGACAACCAGTACTGGTCTGTTTATGTGTCTGTAATGTAACAGTTCAGCAAAAAGAGACCGATAGAATAAGTACCAGGCTTTAAAAAAAAGATAGAATAAGTCCTGGGGTTGATTTACTTCAACTAAAACTCTTCAAGGTGGTGCCCCAGCATGGCCACAGTCAAATGGCTGAAACAAGTAAAAGAATTAAGATAAGCATGAATTATACCAAAACACAGTTGTATTTCTGAGAACCTGTTGCATTTATAGAGAAGCAAACTGTCAGTTAGAAGATAAATACTGAGTGCAGACAGTATTTGAGGACACATGCATTTCTAGTCATTATTTTATTTGACTAATTTTTATTGAACTTCTATTTCAGAAAATAACAATGACAATCCCTATACTTACTAATGAAATGAAAAGGCATGCTGAGATTTTGGCTTTGAAGGCTAAGCATGGTGATTTAGAAATTTCTCGTTTCCTGAAAGTTGCAAGATCTTTTGTCCACAAAATTCAGTGTGAGTTAGAGAAAGAAGATGGAAGCATATTACCTGTACCAAAACATTAAAAAACATTCCAAATGTTCAGGAAGTTAAGCAAAACATTGAAGACAATACAGGAAAATCAATGAGGTCAATTGCAAAAAAATTTCATGTGCTGGACAAAACAATCAGAAATGTTGTGCATGAAGACATCAAATACAAATCTTACGTGATGAGGTGAGGTCAAAATAAGAGGAAATTGTTTGAATCAGATCCAGAAGACTTTTGAACAAACTTAAAATTCCATCAGAAGATGGTGTGATTTGGTTTTTCTCAGATGGGAAACTTTGACCAGAACCAGAAAACTAACAGAAGAAATGACAGATGGCTATGTACAGACCCTTCTAATGTTCCAAGAGTAATGCACACGAAATTTCCTGCAAATGTCATGGTTTTGGGTGTTGTCAGCAATGAAGGACATGTGATGCCTCCTCACTTTTTTTCACAAAGCCTTAGGATGAATGCTGCTGCGTAAATTGATAGAGTTGTTAAGCCTTGGATCAACAGTGTATGCAATGGAAGGCCTTATGTCTTTCAACAAGATTCTGCACCATCACACAAGGCTCAAATGATACAAGAATGGATGGCCGACAATTTGCATGATCACACCACCCCCAACATTTGGCCTCCTAATTCTCCAGATCTCAATCCACTGGCCTACTATGTATGGAGCATCATTGAGAAAAATGTTAACAAACACCCCCATAGCATCAAAGATTCTTTGAAAACCACCATAGTTCAAGTCATGTCTGATATGAACAAGGATCACATAATCTAAGCTTGTAAACAATTTCAACCCCATGTTATTGATGCTTATGGTGGGTTTATTGAATGAAATTATTAAAATGATAATTTAGCTTTATTGTTTATGTTATTTTTATAAAAATACAGTTTTTTTTTCTCTTATTATATAAGCGCTTTTTTTAAACCCTAAAATCTCTCCTCAAATTCTGTCTACACCCTGTATATAAATAAGAGGAAGTGGAACTGACAAAGATTTTATAGCCCATCAAAGCCATGAGGTACAAAAACTTGTTGGAACTACACAGAATCCACATTTTGTTTCATTATCATTATCATAATCATTCTTTTAACATCCACTTTTCCATACTTGTATGGCTCAGATGAAATTTCTTGAGGCAGATTTTCTACAGCTGGGTGCTCTTCTTGTCACCAATTTCACTTGTTTTCAAGAAAGTAATATTTTCCAGTGGCCCAACATGTTTTTTTCGCTGAGCACTGGAAACAAGAAATATACTTGCATGACTGATGTTTGTTTATCAAGACAACACACACACATACACACATATACACAAAGATATATACATATATGCAAGCGTGTCTGTGTGATAAGAAACTTGCTTCCTAACCACATAGTTCTGGGTTCAGTCCCACTGTGTGGCACCTTGGACAAGTGTTTTCTACTATAGCCTCGGGCCAACCAAAGCCTTGTGAGTGAATTTGGAAGACGGAGACTGAAAGAAGCCCATTAATAAATATATATATATATGTGTGTGTGTGTGTATACGTATACATTCTACATGTGCCTTCTTTGTCTCTGTGTTTGTCCCACCATCACTGCTTGACAACTGGTGTTGGTGTGTTTACATCCCTGTAACTTGGCAGTTCAGCAAAAGAGACTGATAGAGTAAGTACTAGGCCTTAAAAATATGCCTTGAGGTCAATTTGTTTGACTAAACCCTTCAAGACAGTGCTCCAGAATAAAAATATATATATATATATATATATAAATATATATATATATATATATATATATATATATATATATATATATATATATATGTGTGTGTGTGTGTGTGTGTGTGTATATATAATAAATGAGAGAAAGAGAAAATGGAATTCATAAGATTCTTTATTATAAAGAATCTCATGATTTCCATTTTCTCTTTCTTTTACTTGTTATATACTCTATGGATATGGAGGAATTCCTGAAGTAAATCCAGTGGCATTTATATCCATGCGGTTGGTGATATCAGGTAACCATAGACAGTGAACATGCTTTAACTGGCATACCAACAGGTGAATACCCAAACCTAAAATAATTATGTGTGTGTGTATATATATATATGAATGTATATGTATCACACCACGTGTATTACACGCGCTACTAATAGTTTCGTGTACATGACAAGTACATCCATCAGAGCGCCTGATGAATGTACTTGTCATGTACACGAAACTATTAGTAGCACATGTAATACATGTGGATTGATACGCATACATTAATATTGGACTCTCATAAGATGGAGTACTCTTCTTGACCTTTTTACACACATACACACACACACATTAACTTATATCATTTTGTTTGATTTCTGCTTTATGCATCCAGGTGTAGGAAGTTAGTAAGCTTCAAGAAGTCCATAGGAGGTATACAAAACAACTTTCAGGAACAATAGTAGTTTATTGACAAAATCAAACTAAATTCGATGACTGGCACCCATGCCAACGTCGTCTCCTTCATTGGACACTAAACTCGGCTTGCGAATTCCTGTTGAGGCAAGCGAAAGTGAAATCGTGATGGCACCTGTGCCCAGCGTCGCCTTCCTGGGAAGTGTAAAGACATTCGAGCAAGATCGTTGCCAGTGCCACTGAACTGGCTTCTGTGTAGGTGGCACATAAAATACACCATTTTGAACGTGGCCATTGCCACTACCACCTGACTGGTGTGTGTGTGTTGTCCTTACATTACAGAAAATAAATAGTATTTTATAACCCATAGCCAAAAAATTAGCTTCACTTCTCTGTTGGTTGTTATCCATGTTAATTCTATGTTTAAGAGAAAGTGAAGGGGCATGGCTTGGTGGTTAGGGTATTCAGCTTACAATCTTAAGGTCCTGAGTTTCATTTCTGGCAGCATGTTGTATCCTTCATCAAGATGCTTTATTTCCTGTTCCAGTTCATTTGTCTGGCAAAAATGAGTAGTACTGTATTTTGAAGGGCCGGCCATGTCGTATTCTGTGTCATGCTGAATCTCGCTGTAAACTACATAAAAGTTACACGTGTCTACAGAGTGCTTGCCCATTTGAATGTGAATTTCATGAGCAGGCTTGAACCCTCTTCTTTGAAACTGACAGAGTGCTAATATGTGTCAGAGAGAGAGAGAGAGAGAACGATAAAGAAATAAGAGCATTAAATGACTAAAGGACTAAAAAGGTTCAATAAGAAGCAGGAAAAAAAAATACAAAATCAGTTTGTCTTTTATATATATTACAATATTTAAAATGGATAGTATTGTAACTTGGACATTTTATATGAGAGACAGTCTTTGTATAACTAAAATCCAAGCAGTCTCTTCTTTGCAATAATAACTTTCATCATTGATTTCCCTTGATGTTGGTTGTCTGAAAGATTGTTACTAGTGTAAATTTGGAATTATGAGTTGTAAAATTTATGTATATTAATATGTGTGTGTGTGTGTGTGTGTGTGTGTGTGTTGCCTTGTCTTGATATCACGTGATAGTTGTAAGTGAGTGTCACAGTCGTACAAGCAGTCATTCATTTCCAGTATTCTACAAGAACATGTCTGGTCATGGAGAAATATTACCTTACTTGTACGTGTAAAACATTGAGGGTCAGAAACAGGAAGGGCTATTAGTTATAAAAAAAAGGGGGCCTCAGATAAACACTGTTTGATCCGTGCAAGCATGGAAAATTGGATGTTAAATGATGATGAGATATATATATATATATATATATATATATATATATATATATATTTTTATCATCGTCATCGTTTAACGTCTGTCTTCCATGCATGCATGGGTCGGACGGTTGACAGGAACCAGCCAGGTAGAAGACTATCCCAGTCTACTATGTCTGTTTTGGCAGGGTTTTTACAGCCGGATGCCCTTCCTAACACCAACCACTCTACAGAATGGACTCAGTGCTATTTACATGGCACTTCACAGGCAAGGTTACTTTTGGTATGATTTTTACAGCTGTATGCCCTTCCAAATGCCAGCCACTTTACAGTATGGACTGGATGCTGGATGCTTGGATCCCTATCTCCAACTACTTTGCAGCGTAGACTGGGTGCAATTCTTTTCATGTCATCAGCACCAGAGATATTGTTTGTCAGGGACCCTCTATCGTGTGTCAGTTTGTTCATATACATACATGTGTGAGTAAAAACTATCAAAAGACTTGCAAGTGGATAATCTTTACTCACTTTTATTCTTTTATTCTTTTACTTGTTTCAGTCATTTGACTGCAGCCATGCTGGGTCACCGCCTTTAGTTGAACAAATTGACCCCAGGACTTATTCTTTGTAAGCCTACTACTTATTCTATCGGTCTCTTTTTGCTGAACCATTAAGTTACGAGGAGGTAAACACACCAGCATCGGTTGTCAAGCGAAGTTGGGGGAACAAACACAGACACACAAACATATACACACACATACATATATACAACAGGCTTCTTTCAGTTTCCGTCTACCAAATCCACTCACAAGGCTTTGGTCGGCCCGAGGCTATAGTAGAAGGCACTTGCCCAAGGTGCCACGCAGTGGGACTGAACCCGGGAACCATGTGGTTGGTAAGCAAGCTACTTACCACACAGCCACTCCTGCACCTATCGTAGCTGGAAACTAAAAGAAGTTTGTCGAATATACATGTGTGCATGTGTATGTGTTTACATTTTCTCTTCTGAAGATTGAAAGCTACAAGCAATGTTATTTCTCCATATTTCTCCTCTACAATCTCAACCTATTAAACCCTACATGAACACACCTATTTCTTTTTAGACCCTTTCTTTCCTGTACCCTCTTAGACCCCACACTTAAGCACCTCACACATTTCTTCCTCCTTACAACTCTGAACCACTGCAATTCCAGTACAACCCATGTTTTTTTTTTCTTTTTTTCATTTTTTAAAAATATTTTTTGTCCTTCATCCATTAGCTTACAGAGGTCTTTATGGGGCTGTGAAGGTCAAGGGCACAGTACTGGTCGTCTGACTCAACCATCAAAGAAAACGATTCAAATTTGCCTTCAGCTGCTTAATTCTGCTTGCAGCAATTTTCCTAACAGCAAGTTTCATTCTTGGATAAATGTTTTACCATTAGCAATATAACTCCAGCTGTAAAAGCTATTACTTCAGCAATATATAAATTCTTTAAATCTATCCTCTACATGTCATTATGAGGATTGTTTTTTAACTACACACACACACAAACACACACATGTATGTGTTTATGCTTCTGTTCTTATACAGGTTTCAGCCATTGGGTTATGCTCATGCAGGAGGTTTGCTTTCTAGTGAATATGCAGTTGCATTGACCCCCCCCCCCTACTTATTTCTATGAACATTAAAAGAGTAGACAAAATAAGTGGGGTTTAAATTCAAAATATAGCTAGGTACTTTGGTTGACAAATACACACATACACATGCACATACGTATATATATATATAAATATATATATATATATATATATATATATATATATATATATATATGTATATATATATATATATATATATATATATATATATATATACACACACACACACACACACACAACAGGCTTCTTTCAGTTTCTGTCTACCAAATCCACTCACAAGTCTTTGGTCAGCCCAAGGCTATAGTAGAAAACACCTTCCCAAGGTTCCACACAGTGAGACTGAACCCCAAACCATACGGTTAGGAAGCAAGCTTCTTACACACAGCTGTGCATATATATATATATATATATATATATATATATATATACACACACATATATACATACATATCTGTTGCTTATTTATATGTAATATGTATATACATAGGTAGATGTAGATAGACATGTAGATATAGCAATAGTTTGCACATGCAATAAATAACAATATATTTTTGAGAAATGAAAATTACTGGATGCTGTGATTTCAAAAGAAGTTTTGTGAGGTTTTTTGTTTGTTTAATTCCTATTTTACTTACATGCTTTGTAGTCCTTTGATATGTGTGTATGGAGTTGAGTGGTGGTGGGTACAATTGCTACCATTTACAGGAATTCTGGAGCATTTATATAACAATAATGAATTAATTTGCATTCCTGCAGAAGGAAATAATATTGGAATATAATCAAAGAATGCATCAGACACACCTCCGCCTTCATATATTTTTATTGCCCTCTTTTTCACTCTAACTCATAAAGGATTAGTTTAATTCTTAATTTTACTAAACATCCCTGATAGATACAGATATACATGCGTGTATGTATAACATGCAAATATACTCACACACATACACACAACCATCCAGATCTAAGCTGTTTCCTTTGATATTGATTAATATATAGATATTAACTTAAATTTGAAAATGTCAGCAATTTAATTTGATTTTTCTTTTGTTTACATTAGAGAGAAAATTGCTTGACTCTTTCATAAATGTATTTAATGTGAATTTGGCATACATCACTTTTCTGTTTGATGGTAGAACCATGAGTATGTGACAGAGTCCTTAATTTAGAATATTTTCAGTACCAGAATCCTATCCTTTCTCTAACTCCTTTTCATGTTTTCAGAGACAATAATTGCTTTCTCTATAAATATGTACAGGTGTGGCTGTGTGATAAGAAACTTGCTTCTCAACCACATGGTTCTGGGTTCAGTCCCACTGTGTGGCACCTTGGGCAAGTGTCTTCTACTCTAGCCATGGGCCAGCCAAAGCCTTGTGAGTGGATTTTGTGGACGGAAATTAAAAGAAGCTTGTCGTGTGTGTATATATATATATATAGAGGCGCAGGTGTGGCTGTGTAGTAAGAAGCTTTCTTCTCAACCACATAGTTCTGGGTTCATTCCCACTATGCAGCACCTTGGGCCAAGTGTCTTCTACTATAGCTTTGGGCCAGCCAATGCCTTGTGAGTGGATTTGGTAGTGGATTTGGAAACTGAAAGAAACCCATCATATATATATGTGTGTGTGTATATATGCATGTATTTATGTTTGTGTGTGTGTGTATGTATATATATGCATGTATTTATATGTCTGTATTTGTGTGTGGCTTTGTGTCTGTTTTTGTCCCCCTCCCCCATCATCACTTGATAACCAGTGTTGGTGTGTTTACCTTCCTGTAACTTAGCAGCTCAGCAAAAAGACCGGTAGAATAAGTACTAGGACTTAAAAGTAAGTTCTGGGATCAAGTTGTTCACCAAAAACACTTCAAGGCAGTGCTTCAGCATGGCCGCAGTTGAAACAAATAAAAGAAAGAAAATAATAAATGAAATATTTTGTTCATTATTATTATTTTTATTTACTTATGTCATTTCATTTGTTTTCCAACCAGCATGGCTTAGTCTAGTTGTTTCGTCAGTTCTTCATTATTTAGGTATTGATATATCGAGAGCGAGTGTTCTGACATGGGAATTTATATTTGCAAGAAGTGCAATTTGTCCATAGTGGGGTATGTCTTATATATTTTGGAGTAGTTTTTCAATGGGGAGAACCATTTGTTCTTCTCCAATAAAGACCTCTTCCCTAGTCATTAAATGTTTTTCCGTCGTATATGTGTGTGTGTGTGTTTGTGCGTCTGTGTTTGTCCCCTCAACATCGCTTGACAACCAATGCTGGTGGTTTACGTCCCCGTAACTTAGTGGTTTTATCAAAAGAGACCGATAGAATAAGTACTAGGCTTCCAAAGAATAAGTCCTGGGATCGATTTGCTCGACTAAAGGCAGTGCTCCAGCATGGCCACAGTCAAATGACTGAAACAAGTAAAAGAGTAAAGAATAATACAACATAGCTCACACTTTGAATTTTATCTACAGTACCCCAGTACCTGTTGTAAAATGGTTAGGATTGGGAAGAGCATCCAGCCATAGAAACTATGCCAAAACTGAGACAGCTAGTCATGATATTCTGACCATGGAAATTTTTCTCCAGTAAGAACTTTCACAGTTCCATTTGAATTGCTAAACTCATGCCAAGACGGACGACGACGGTTCATAACCTCAAGTTCTAATATAATTATCTTCAGCTGAGATAATTTGACAATTTACCCAATTTCTAGCACATGGTCAAATGTCTCTTTTATGATACAATATTCCCAAAATATTGAAGTGTAAGGAAAGAGATATTACCAGAAAAGTAATAGGTGTTTCTCCTTTCAAACTTGTGAAATATACTAAACATTTAGATTCTCTTCTATATTGAGATTCATTAAAATCTATGCTTAATTTCTTGTAACAATGTAACTAAAGTTACAAATTGCAATTTTCGCTGTAGTCATTTAATTTTTCCTGCTAATATTTTCCATTGTTTAAAAATAACAACAACAAAAATAGATGAATTATATTACTTAACTCATTCCATGATATTTCATTTCTTTCTTTTTCTAATTTATTTTGTTTTCAATCTCCCAATTGTTGGTTTCAGAAAATTCAAAATATTGAGAATTTGTTTATTTATTTATTTGCAAATTAAATTTATAGTAATTGATGAGGAAACTTAAACTAATATTTTATTTATTGTGATTTTATTTAAAATTATGGTTTTGTTATTTTATTTCCTGTTTCAATATTTTGCAATTTTTCTTGAAAATATTCTTACCATGCAATTTTTTGATGTAACATCTAATAAAAACCTGTTAACTCCAATCATTTTTATTTTTAATTTAATTTCTCCAGGTTTTTAATTAAAAATTTGTAGTTTTGATGGATCAGCATTAAAAAGTGTTTCAATATTTTCACAAAAAATTCCAGTAAAAACTTTGATTAGCAGCTGATGTTATTTTTTATTCCTTTATTTTCTGTCAGCGTATGAGAGATTTTGACATTAAAATAGCAAATTTGAACAGAAAATAAAACCATTCTTTAGCAAAACAGCATTATCCTCAGCTGACTAAAAAAAAGTGAAGGAAATTAAATTAATGGATATATATATATAAACATTAGCAAGAGAAATAAATAATCAATTTTTGCTCTTCCTAAGTATTTAAAGGCTTATACCCCTCTAGGGGTTGGTTAGTGTGCTAAATACCTAGCCTTTTTAATTAACAGTGATTGTTAGGCAAGCAAAGCTGACAGCTTATCACTCACAATCTATCTCTACTGAAGTTAAACCCAGTCTTGAGCACTAATGGAATACCAGTTTTACAGTATTGTTATGGCTGAACCTTCTATCATTTAAACCAGTTATATCTGGCCTAAATATTCTATGTTTTATGTTCAAACCAGCTAGATCTGGCTTTCTACACCTACCCTATAATGTCATTCTAAATTAAACAATCACATCATTGAAATATCAAAGTTACAAGATAATGCATGATTAACTCAATGTAAATCAATCTAAATCAACAAGCATTACATTTGATAGGTTAATCTGGATGCTAAAGGGTTATAGTAAACTTTCTAACCTTTTGGCATCCATAAATAGCGTTGTCTTAAGGCAGGAGCACTGTAGATAGTTGCTTGGACACTTAATAGGTTTAGAAGCCAAATGATAATCTATGTATGCTGTAGTTTTGTATGTCAGGGCATTAAAAGTACATTGCTTTGCACCAGGGACATATGATGCCTTTATGATGGCCTGATCTGTTGGTCGTTAACTGTCTAGTTTGTGAATACAGTGCAATGCAAGAGAAAGAATATGAACTCACAAACCTCTGGTTGATAGTTTGACACCTTACTAACACAGCTATATCTTGTTTTTTAATCTATAATTGAAAGATCTTCATTTCATAATTTGTTATACTCATAATTTTTCATATAATTTCATTTATTCTGTTAAAAAAATAACTTAAGCATCTTTATGAAATAGGTAAATATCAAAACTTAAAAAACAGCAAGAGTAACACCATTATTGAAGATAATGATGTATGATGTTGATACTGAGATCCAGTTACTAAAGAATGAAGTATTGTATATTAAAGTACAACATTCTCTCTTGGCATTAAATTCTGCACCTAAGCAAGAGAAAAACATGTGACAGCATGTTATTGAAGTTAGCTATGGAACTTGTTTGACCATTAACATCTGATGATGCAACTAACTATGTTGTAAGTGTAAATGGCTTAATGAAATGGCTTGGAGGCAGAATTTGTTCAAGTAGAGCTTCCCAATCTAAACATTGGACAAAAATTTAATCAATGTAATCCTTGACAACATGAAATCCTGATTGAAAAGTATCATTCCAGTTGATGTTGTTGCTGTTGTGATTTACATTCACAAATAAAATCTTGCGTAAAATAAATAATCTATATTTTCATTCGTCATCATAATTATCATTCGTGTTTTGACAGCCTCTCATCACCATTGTTAATGGTGATTGGGCAGATCTGTAGAGTCACCTTTTATCAACTTAATCTATCATCGGTCAATTCCTTTGCTAACCTTAGATCTCTTAAATCAATCCTAACTACCTCGTTCTAGATTTCTGTTGCTCCACCTCTGCACTTGCTATCATTTATCACTGAATTATGGCATTTGTTTAGTTACATATCTACCATTCTGCCCCACCCCTCCCCATTCTACATCTCTTCACAGCCATACCAGTCTTTTCCTCTTTGATTCAACTTCTCAGGGCTTTAATTTGCATCTGCTTTCTTAGCCTTCCTCTAATTTTAATTTACATTGCTCAACCAGGAAATTACATCGTTTTCATCTCATTTTAACCTGTTTAATTACAACTTGTTCTGTCTCAGTTTTATATGATATCCAACTCTCACTGTGCAATCTGCACTAATTGTCTAGTTTCTTCCTGTTCAATGTAAATGAGTCTTTTACCCTCATATGGTTTCGTCATCTGTTTCATTGTCATACTTTTTTTGTTGACTTTCAGTTATTCGTTTCATTCAAATTCCCATCTTTTTGTTTTGTTTTGTTTTGTTTTTTTTTCATATTTTTAATTTTACGTCTAATAGTTAACCAAACAAGATGCATTATTTAACAGGTTTGAAAATTGCCTCAGCATCTGTGCTTGTTTACATTTGTTTTTGTAAAGCTGAAGCAAGTTTCTAACTGTTAAATGATTAATTCTATTAGGCAAAGACTACTGCTATCAATAGAAAAAAACATTTAGTTGCTGTTATGTGATGGCTGCTAGCTTAGTGTTTGTTCAGACTATATCATTGAGGACTAGTTCATTTTAGGGAATAGGGATTTTTATATGATTCAACTAATTTTATATTGAAATAATTTTGGTGCAAAGTCAGCAATTTTAGGGTTGAAGATAAGTCGATTACGTCAACCCCAGAGTTCAACTGGTATTTGCTTTATTGACCCTGAAAGGATGAAAAGCAAAGTCGACTTTGGTGCAATTCAAACTCAGAATGTAAAGATGGATTAAATGCCAGAGTATTTTGCCCAGCATGCTAATGATTCTCGCTGCCTTAATAATAATGATAATTATTATTATTATTATTATTATTATGATAATAATGATACCCTAATGTCACTTTGATGGTTCATGCTGCTTCCTCACTCAATAATAATAATATTAGCTGATGCAATGAAACCACATTGCATCTCACTTCCCATTTTGATGGCCTGAAGGGGAACTACTCTTCCGCTCATAAAACGTTTGATCGTTTACTTCTGTACCATTATTAATTAATTCCTACAGGTTTGACTAGGATTATTACTGAATATTGTACCCATTTAATCATGAAGCGGCAAACTAAAGAGGTTGCCTCTATGTCTCACTCAACCTGTTAGAAACAGCGGCCAAATCTCTCTCAAATAACTAACTACCATCTTAGATAAGAACATACTGGATAATGTGAGTTCTGGATGTATGGTGCCTGTCTATTAGTCATGGCTGGGATACTGTGTGTGTGTGTGTTTGTGTTTGTGTAGGCATGGCTGTGGTGTTAAACAGTTTGCTTTACAACCACAAGATTTTGTATGACAACCTTGGGCAAGTGTCTTTTACTATAGCTTCAGGCCTTGTGAATGGATTTAGTGAATAAAAACTGAAAGAAGCCTGTTGTATGTGTGTTCTTGACTTTTCATAATACAACCGGATGGAGCCTGGTGTTGCCATCCGGTTTCACCAGTCCTCAGTCAAATCGTCCAACCCATGCTAGCATGGAAAGCGGACGTTAAACGATGATGATGATGATGATGATGATTAGTGTTACTGACACACTAGCAGTGTCATTCATTTCCAATCTTCCATGAAATCATGCTCAGCCATAGGGAAATATTACCTTGCTTGAAAGCATAATGGTTGGTGACAGGAAGGGCATCCAACTGTAGAAAATCTATCTCAACAAATTCCATCTGACCTATGCAAGCATGGAAGAATATATGCTAAAACAATGAATTTGAAGAAGATAGATATATATATATTTATCGATAAAGTACTGAAATTGTGATGATTTGGGGTCAATAACTGATGAGGAGTAAGTGTGTCCATTGTGTTTTTTTCCTGCTTAACATTCATTCCTTCATCTTTTGGAGCCACATTTTACTCTGCACATTTTATCTATACACATGCACCCACACACATGCATACACACACTCACACACACACACACACACACTCACATATATTATATATATAAACCCTGGGTCAACTCTCAAGTTGACTTGAAGCTAAACAACAACAATCATGGAGAGTTGATTTTATCATAATCGTATTGCTCAAGAGAATAATAACCTATGTTCAAAGTTTAGCTATTTATGGTAATTCTATTCACAAAATAGAAAGAAACCATCCGCATTTTGTTTTTGTAAATGTCTTGAGCAGTTACACTCACAGTTCCTTTTTTTTTCCATATATCTTTACATCTGCGGGTGACACGTAAAAGCACCCACTACACTCTCTGAGTGGTTGGCGTTAGGAAGGGCATCCAGCTGTAGAAACTCTGCCAAATCAGACTGGAGCCTGGTGTTGCCATCCGGTTTCACCAGTCCTCAGTCAAATCGTCCAACCCATGCTAGCATGGAAAGCGGACGTTAAACGATGATGATGATGATGATCTCTTCTTTTACTGTTCCTCTCATACAAATGCAGCTCCATGTTCCTCCATTAATTGGTGCATTTAAATACTTTGAAGCTTTGTTTTAGTCTTTTTTTTTTTTTACCTTCTCTTACTTGGTAACTAATAGTATAATTTTTGGCAATATGACAACCAAATTTCAAAAAATTTTTCTTGAAGATACATTTTCATACAAGTTCAGTTCTCTTTTCAAAGATTTCTATTCCTATTCATGTAATTCTAGAATTATGTACTTAACTGTTTATTTTACATGTATATTTGTATTTACTGACTATAATTTTAAATGTATTAAATACAGAATTTTATGCATAGATATATATATATATATATATATATATAGATATATTTGTGTACGAACATATTAAAAAGAAATATTTGGTATTGTAAAGTGGCTAATACAAAAGAGTGTCACAAGTGTTTCTTTTTGGTTGTTCTTTTTGTCTTCCCATTCTGAGTTCAAAACCTGCTACAGTTGGTTTTATGTTTCAACCTTAATGAAATAAATCCTAATGATGTAGCAGTAGTTTTATTTTATTGACCAGTCAACTCAGTTTGTTATACCTCATCTCTATAAAATTTGGTTTAGAACCTAATCAAAGAAAAATCTTGTGTTGAAAACTTATAAAGCCAAACAAGCTAAGCACACATTGACAAGATTAAAAAGTTTGTTTTTAATAACAGAATTAATAAATATTGACAATTTAATTCATAAAACTCTAAATCGAAAAATTAATTATTTTATAAATGAAGTTGTCAGCATCCATCAATTATGTTATTAAAAACAAATTTTTAATCATTTCTTTATGTTCTTATTTATTTCGGCTGGTGTGTGTGTATATATATATATATATATATATATATATATACACACACACACACACACACATATAACCAGGTTGTTGTCCATGAGTCAGAGTAAAAGCATACTCTTAGAGAAATATAGCAGTTATATTTTACATTGTCAAGTGATATGTTACCAGTTATGGCATTTAACTGGTCAGAATTTTGCTGATGTTATCAGGCCGACTATTGCACTTGCTAATATCAATGACTCTTCAAACAAACTGTCCAGAAGCACACAGCCTCTTTTATCATAGAGGTGTGTATAAATATATAATAGACCTAGTTGGCTCAGAGTTGGTAAAAAGAACCAAGATAAAATGTGAAAAGTTACATTGTCCAGAAGGGAAAGAAGATTGATGTCACCTATAGCTAAAGGTTATCAGGTGTGTGTGTGTGTGTGTGATTTTAGTTCAAATGGCAATAACCATGATACCAAAACAAATTTCCATTCCTGAGGGCAGCAATGAAATACTTCACTTTTAGTTATATATGGTGGTTAAAAGATGGAGGAATACTATACAAAGTCAACATCACAATAGCTTTACTTGGCAGAGGGGAAATTCATACAATCCGGGTGCTTTCCTGAACTCAGAAACTCAGATATTTTGTTGCTACTCTTAATGCATTATTTTAGCACTGTGCTCATCCCCATTTTGGAATTAGAGAATGACAGGCATATATACACACACACACACCTGATCCTCTTCAGCCATTGCTGACATTGTTCCATGGAAGGCAAATTTCTCTCCCCACTGAAAAATGTTATAATGTTGCACCACATTTTGTTCTTCTTTTTTCTTTTTTACCAACACTGAATCAACCAGGTCATACATATATACCTCCAGCATAAAAGAGGTTCTGTGCTTCCAACCAGCATGTATAAAGAGTCATCAGTATTACAGCCATAACCAGTAATATACTGCTAAACAATGTGTGTGTGTATTTATATATATATATATATATATATGCACACACACACACAGATTTGTTTCTTAAGCTTAGTTGTCAGTGAAGGGTTGTTAACATGTCACTTAAGCACCTCACGCTATTAGTAAAAGCATAAGCATTCCCATTTCACCTATCATAAACACTATATCTCTGTAAAACAATGATCTCTATAAAACAATGATAATAATCATCATATCATTTCTTTTCCAATGACACTACACAAGTTTTGCAAGAAAAGGTGTTAGTTCTCTAAAACGTAACTAATTATGGAAGATCTTTATTATTACTGTAAACTGCCTAGTTTAGACTAAAAAATTAGCATTTGAAATTCTTCAGTTCTATTTGTAATATTTGTTTAAATGTCTGCTAAGAATGAAATAGCTTTAAAATCTTGTCATTTTACCAACCAATGAAAAACAATGCTATAAAACTAATAAATGCTCCAAACTAATTAACACTACAAACTAACGAACACTTAATTTTTTTAATCTTTTGAACAATACAAAAACAATTTTTTTTAAATGATTTTGTAATGAAAGCCATCTTTCATCTACTGTTTTGGGGTTTTGTTCTTTTAAATTAGCTCATCTGTGTAATAAACACCTGTTGAATTGAGTACATAGATACAGTAGCAATTTTTAAAAGATACAGATAATATACATGAGAAAAATTAACAGCAAATTCTTCAGAGATAATATTATGGATCCAAAGATGAGATTTGGTGGTTTAATAGTTCTACTTTCCTTTAATGTTAAATGCATTTCCACAAGAGCAAAGTCTATTTTGAATCACCAAGACCTCTTCTCCACACCTACCTATTTATTATCCATTACCTTGACTTCGTTGCTGCAAAGTCTATTTTGAAACAGCGAGAGCTCTACTGTAGCCCTGCTGATTATCCATTACATCAATTTCACTCATAAAGAAGCCTTCTTATATAAGATATTAATCTTTAAAATTTTCTGAAACTGAATCAAGTATCACAAATCAATTTACTTAAAGAAAATCTCTCGGGAAATTGAAATATCTGAGAATTCTTTGTTCTCAGATATTTCAATTTTTCCCCTTCTCTCTCTTCCCTGTCTTTCTTTCACATATGCACACACACACATACACACACACACACACATACACATACACACATGATCTTCAGAGCAAAGCCCCTGATGAATTGTAAAGTTAAGAAGTTAAGGATCTTAAAAAGTGTAACTTTAACAAAGTGAATATAAAACCAACTCTCTCTCTCTCTCTCTCTCTGGTAGATTTGTATGTATATAACAAAAAAGAAAGAATGATTGTTGTAGTTACTTTAATATGTGTTTCATGTTAGTTTGAATTGTAAGGAGAAAGTAAATTTAAGATTAATGATGATACAGAAATGTTTAAACACCTAAAGCTAATGTAACATAGATGTCTATCTAATTTTTTCTTCATATATTATGCTAATGAATAGATTGGACAGTTGGCTTAAATACTTACATAAACTGATGCAATCAAACCTTGCCACAGGCAATATATTGTGTAATGAATTTTAAATGTGACACATTACATCAGTGAATTTATAGGAAAAATAGATACAGCTCTAACTTTCGTACTTGTGTATTAAGATTAAGAAAGTAAATAACTTGAAACATTACTTTTAAGTTAATTATTCCAAATAATCAAGTACTTAATGAAATCATCTCATGATATTAATACCGGTTAATACCTACTAAACTGAATTGATAATGGTGAGAAGATTATTTTGTTTCTTGTTTTTTTGTTTTTTTAAAATTACATGGGTTGGATGGTTCTTTAAATTCACCATTTTATATTTGCTGGAACAAAGCAGTTACTTGATATGTATTCATTTCTCTATTTGCTTTTCCATGCATGATGAATATAAAGTACCTTGTACAATGTGTTAAGTGTTTGGTATTGACAACGGTATCTGGCCATAGAAACCTACATAAAAGTGAAATATGGTTCTTCAAAGAACCTAAGTGAGCATGGCATCTTAATGTGTACTGACTCTGAGCATGGCAACCTGTCTAACCCATGCCTGTATATAGAGCATTACATAAAAATGACAATGGTGGTGGTAGCAGTAGTAGTTATGACTATTTTCTTAATCTAAGCTATAATGCTTTTAGCTATGAAGTTTGAAGAACAGAATTGTTCTAGATTAATTATGTGATGCAAAAGTTGTAATTTTTATTGGTTTCAGTCTTTACCGTAAATATTCTGTTGTGTGCTAGAGTAATGCACATAAATTGTCTTGCTTCTATTTCCTCAACTGGTAAAAAGTTTTTTTCCTCCTTAACTGAATGGTTTTCAAACACAAAGCACATTTAATTACTCTAACTAAAACCATATCATCAGTGTTAACTTGGATAAAGAAGGTGGGCTAATATCAAAACTAGTAGAACATAAGACAAAATACCTAGTAGTTTTTAGTTACATTCCTTTATATTCTGAGTTCATACCCTACTCAGATCCATGTTGCCATTTTTTTTTCATTTGAGACCAATAAAATAAATATTAGCATATATATAATTGACCATACTAGAAAGGTGGTACCCCAGCTTGGATATGGCCCAATAACTGTGTCATTATTAAAAATAATAAAAAAATTTCTGTGTTTGTTTTAACTTATTAGCATTTAAACTGACCATTATCTGGCTCAAATATTCTCCTGATTTTATGTTAAAACTGTCCAGATCTGACCCCTCTCACCTACCCTACAATGTCATTCTAAAAACATATAATCGCATCATTAAAATCTTGAAGTTATGAATGTGAATGAATAAGTTTTACATTTGACAGGGTAATCCAAATACCAAAGGATTAAATGAATAAATTGAAGTCACTAGCATATGAGCATTTAGACAAACAAACACTTAGTTCAAGAGTAACTCACAACTCCTGGGTCAAATACTTGAACTGTGTAGCTATACTTCTTTAGTTTAATTCCCAACTACCCAGTCATAAGTTCAACACCTTAACTATGTAGCTATATTTCCTAGTGTAGAAATTTCTAGTGCTTTCATATTTCAACCAGGGTAAGTCAAATAATGTTCTATTTGATTTGAGAACCAAATAGAATTTGGCTAATGTTGTATGGTTGTGGGATTTCCTTTCGTGGCTATGCTATGCAATTGACCAGCGTCCATTTTTATGTTTACATTTGTACCTGAAATGAATTGATTAGCTGCAAGCAAGCCAAATATTGCATTGTTCTCTGTGTGTATGGATGTGCACAGCGGTGGCGGTGGTGCTGCTGCTGCTGGTGTGAGAGAAAGAGGAGGTGAGAGCATTTGGGAAGAAGCTCCTATATTTTGTCATTTTCAAAATAGAAGTTCTTCAACAACCTTCTGCTCCCTCTTTCTTCTGCAATCCCCTTGCACAATTAATTTGCCCAATTGTGGAATGCCAACAAAGATTTTCTCTTCTCTAAATTTCCATTTTAAATAGGGCTTAATTAGGTGAAATGTTTGCATATGGACCACACTGCTGAAAGCCTGGTATATTGGTTTTGCTTCTGCCAGCATCCAACTCAGAATGCATCTTTCTGCTTTAAGTATTGCTTCTTCACACTGTCTACTACAATATTTGTTTGTTTGTTTTTTATTGCCATGAACATGGTTATGCAAGCTAGCTGTATTGGTTAGGGTTGTAAGGAATCGTGGTTAGGCTACACAAAATATTACACTGTATGCTTATAACTAACAGACATTGAATAAATCCTATCTTAAAGGCAACTGATTTTATTTGCTAATTAAGCTGAGGTAGATAAGTTGATGATAGAAAAATTACTGCATTTGAAAAATATGAAAAGCTACATACAACCATAGCCATCACTCACAAGCAAGTATGACCTAGTAACATGTACTATGCTTTTGCTAATTGTTTTTTATTCTTGTATAGTTGTGAGCAGACATAGACATACTCTGGGAATTTCGTCCCTCTGAACTGGCACAACATTGAAGATGTGGCTTCTAGAAGAGAAAACTGCACAAGCAGTCAGCTGGGACTCATTTTCATCTTCTCAAAGATGCAACACACCACCCAGTCCATGAATCAAACCTACGGCCTTCTGGTCATGAGCCTAATATCTAAGCCTGTAGGCCACATGCCTTCACTACAACCACATATATAAAATGTAAAAAAAAGAATTCAAGACACAACAATCAAACATCCATCAAATCACAGTGTATCTTCCTTAAACAAAAAAAAATTATTGGAGAATATGGTTCTAGGTGCACTATACCTGAAAAAATATGATAGTGATAAATGAAATACTTTTAGTCAGAGATTTAATCAATCAGATCTGCCAACTGGTCACAGGAAGCTTTTAGTGAAGCTTATTTGGTTGTCAACATTCAGACAAAACCCTGATCTCCTTTTCATCTAAATTTTTCCTACAGACACTGATCTTGCTATGTACACTTTGGTCATCAGTCACATAAATTTCCCCAATGAAGAAGGAGGGTCTATAGAAGTCATGTGCATTGTCACTCTCGATAAACCCTTTAGCATTTAAACTAGTCATATCCAGCCTAAATATTCTACCTGTTTTAGTTTCAAGTTCATGTCTCTCACACCAGATCATCTCCCTCTCATCAGATCATGTCTCTCACACCTACCGTATAATATCATTCCAAAAATATGCAATCACTCAATTGAAATCTTAAAGCTACAAGATAATGTGCAATTAATTTAAAGCGAAGTGAATGAATAAGTATAACATTTGATAGAGTAATATAAATGCTAAAGGATTGAAAGAATAAAAAAAAAAAAACTCTCTTTATATCAAGGCTGATGTTGTTACTGTTGTTTAGCCCCAGGTTAACCTAGTTTGAGAATACCTATCATCAAAGACATTCTAACCATGACCATCTAATATTATTTTTCAGGCAAAAATCCACATTTTCCAAAGCCTTCCTTCCCTTTTAATACCTCGGTGTTAGTCATTGATACAGAGATTAATATCGGGTTGTTATTACTAGACCTAGTAATGTGGGCACTGTTTAACCCTTTTGTTACCATATTTCTTTTTGTTTCAGTTAATTTTTAAAATAATGGAAAATTTTTAAAAATAACTTTGACATTATAAGGTTGTTTAGGAAGAGCATTCAGACATAGAAACTGTGCCAAAGCAGTCACTAAAGCATGATGCAGTCCTTTGACTCTTCAGATACTATCAAACCATCTAATCTATGCCAGCATGGACGATAACTGTTAAAAGATGATGCTGTCATTATTAAGCTGGTATAACATGGAATTTTGAAGGGCAGTTTTAAAATTTAAGGCACTTTAATACAGAATTTGTGTCCCAAAGCTTGTAGCAGTCACAGACACATTGATTTCAAAAGGAAAAATACTGACAAACATGAGTTGGATCATTGAGAAGTTCACTTCAGATAAACACCTCTTTTAGAGGAGAGAGATTTTCATCTTTTATTTCTTCAAGTGTCTGGACTATAAAATAAATACCAGCTATCATTTTTCAGCTCTGGTTAATTTGCAATGCTTCTTACCAAATTTCAGAAAGTGGAGCAGAAAGTATTAAAAGTATTGTGCTTACAAAGAAGACAAACCAATCAATATATAAAGTTTACAAATTGCTGCCTTACTATTAGTGAGGGCTTCACTAGTCAGCTATCTCCTTTTAAGCATTTTGTATTCAACAATATCTTATCTTCAAACACATTTTCCTCTTTCCTCTATACATATTTACTTTCAACTATGATTATTATTATTATTATTATCATCATCCTTCCTATTTTCCTACAAGTTGAGTCAAAGTCTAGGAAATTAGCTTGCAGGATGAAAGGGGTGGGGTGGGGTGGGTATGAAAACGTAATTAATAACCACTGTTTACATCCAGTGATGGAATTCATAATGATTTAAAACCATCTTCAAAAGTTGTAATAAAAGAAAATCTCCAAACCATTTGTATACATCAGAAGTGTTGCTGAATCTTTCTCAATCACTCTGAGCTGAAAAGCATTTTACAGCCAATCTGGGGGTTAGGGAGACAGCATGGGATGGTAGCTGCTTTGATTGGGTAGGAATTATGTGGTTTGGTTTGAGAGATTATAAATTATTCTGGGATTCATTGTTCTATCAATATTATCAATAAAGAAGGACAGAAAGAGAAGAATAAGTGTCTCTTTCCCACTGATCACTTTCTATCTCTTAATAATTCCCTTCCCTCACGCATTTCTCCTTTACCCATGCCCACCACCACCTCAGCATAGATGTACAAATACTCCTTCAAATATATAAACACTCTCAAACATTCCTGTAAATACCAATACATGCACACACACACACACACACACACACACACACACACATATATATATATATATATATATGAACTCAGTGAAACACACTCACACATACAACAGCAATTACACACACTCATACACACATGTTCATACATGTAGCTCGAACAAGTATCCTAATCCTCTTTATTATGCGGATCTATCTTCTTTATATTAATATACACACATACACATCCTCATACTCTCACATATGTGTACACACAACCTCACAGATTCATGCACCCTCTAAATACACACATTCTTGCATAAATGTATATTAAAGGCCAAAGATATCTGCAAACACTAACTCACTTTTTTGACACAGACTCATATATATATATATATACACACACACACACACACACACACAAAGGGAGAAGGCCATATATATATGCAAATGCTTAAATGTATATTCATACGTGTACTGTTGTGTGTGTGCATATATAAAATTTGCATATAGACTAGTATGTGCATGTATATATGTATGTACATTCTTGTGCACAAGGGTTCATTTTACGTGCACTCCTGTAAATACTTTAGCTTATTCACGCGCACACTGGCTTTATGTATACATAGCATTGAGAAACAATGTTTACACAAATACTATAATAATGTACATACAAACATTAAATAATACCTCTACACATACTCTAATAATCACAAAAATACATGAACTCATGGTATGCAAACACACACACTGACACATATATGTGAATACATAATCAATCCATTCTAATGCTCATATATATATACAGTACAAGAACGCTTCACATGAAAAATGTTATAATAGTCAATAGCATAACCATCCATCCAATCAACCAAAATGTTCTCCTCCTCTCTTACCACTAATTCCATGCAGTCCAACATATCATACCCTTCCAGCTACATCAACCTTTCATCTGTTATATTATATAACATTTCTGACTCATTTGACTGGCGATCATCTATGAGAGGGGAGACTAATCTCATAAACCACTTTTTCCATTAACGTTAACAGCTTATTCAAAAGCTTAATGAAATATGTGTCTCTCTACAGCAATTAATCTGCTAAGGGCCAGCTTATCTCAGAAATAGCCCAAAGTTGTAAGCAGAAAGATTACCTAATTTAGTTCAGAGAGATAAACAGAAAGAGAGAAAATAGGAGAGGCATCAAGGAGGCTTAATATTATACATGTCATCATCAGAATCTATTTTTGTCTAAGAATTTTCATATTATTTTCTGAGCCTCTTGTAAAAATCAACACCTTAACGCTAGAATCTTTTGTTAATTTTTTTATTCTTTTTGGCATCAACTTAATTATTGTTGCTTTTGTCGCCATTTTATTATTATCATCAACATCACAAATATCATTTACCATCAGAGTGAAATTGTGCTACAAATTCAATCCAATTTAATCAGGAGGCAGAGCCCATGTCAGTGCTTGATAACACATCCAAAATATCTCTGGAATGTTAAAAGAAAACACACACACACATGCGCACACACACGCACGCACACACTCACACACACACACAAATAGGAGCAGAAAGCAATTAAATTCATGTCTAAGGAAGAAACAGAAGAGAATTCAATGTTTCGGGCTATGGCTCTTCATCAAGGAACAGGAAATAGAGTTGAGTGACGTTTTTTCAATATATTCAGAGTTCAGTCCTTTGCTGAGATACAAGAAACAATATAGAATAGCATGTTAGATAATGGCTGAGAGAATTGATAAAGTTAAATAATGTTTCTCGGTTGAAAAGATGATCCATTCAAAGAAATCGGTGAGAACTATATTTTTGCCTACTGTGTTAAATCTCAAAATTTAGCCCTGATTTCCATGCTTATGTAAATACATGCATGCACACATACATACACACATGAAGTATGTGTTCTTAGAGAGTGCATGCACACAAACACATGAAAACATGCATACACACACACACACATACATGGGTTCTCACCTGTACAACATTCAAATGTTGGACGGAATAAATTCTTTCATGTTCGTCTGCCTATATATATATATATATATATATATATATATATATATATATATATATATATATATTACTTTCTGCATCTCTCTCTCTCTCTCTCTCTCTCTCAAGGTGAGAAGTAGCTTCAAATAACAACTGACTCAAACTATTACAATTCATTCCAGCATAGAAAGCAAATTTAAAACAATGTTATATGCACACACACACACACACACACACACACACACACACACACACACACACATACATACTTAAATTCATACATAGTTGCAGCATTGTGTGCAGAATTTGAACCCCACATCTGCTTTAAAATATATATCTGTGCTAGCCACTAACACCAAAGTGACATCACAACGTTTTACCAGCAATGTTAGTAGGCTTCAATTAAATAACAGCAATTACATACATGTAACCTGTCAATTGAGTTCTCAGTCCAGACATGCAGTAAATAATCACCATTAATGCAATGTTCTTTGTGAATGTGCTACCTTTAAGATCATATGTTCATGCTCATTTGTGTGTGTATGTGTAATTTATATATTCATTTGCAAGATCTGAGAATAACATTGTAAAATACAAGTATCTACATTCACATTCAAATATACACAAGTGCGTATACTTATAATTTCAACACATACCTAGGAAAAGCCCTTTACACACATATTTATGCAGAGACACACATATATCATACATATATGTTCATGTTTGTGTATGTGTGTGTGTGTATATATATATATATATATATATATATATATATATATATAATGTATATATTTCAATGTGTGCGTGTGTGCTCACACACATATATATGACTGCATACAATATATGCTTATGGAAATTTAGATATAAAAATAATTTTATAAAATTCTAAGTTTTTACAGACACTTGTCTACAAAGACATGCATACACACACACACACACACACGTGTGTAATAAGTAAGATAAAAGTAATTGAATGAAGAAATAAACAGGCAAGCACAGCTATGCAATGGCACATTTGTGTCCTTAACATATCCCTGAACAGATAGATATGGAAATAAAAGTACATGCATGTGCATGCGTGTACACACACACACACATGTGAAAATAGGTTTTTCCATACAGCTAAAAGTATAAAGAAAAGAAAAAAGTTGAAAATGAAATTTAAGAAAATTTACTTTATGAAAAAAATTATATACATTTACTTAACTGGTTTCACTTTTTTTTTTTTTTTTTTTTTTTGCAATTTCAAAAGTAATAGAATATAGAGAGTTTTATCACAGATGTTTTGTATGGTAGTTTTTCTCTTGAAGATTTCCACACAACACATTACAGTCTCAAATTTTAGTTATAGAAAAAAGTAGTTCAACCCTCACCAAAATTCTAAACTCTAAAGCATTGTTTGGAAATTTTTTATGAAATCTTTGGACAAGCAAAAGAAAAAGTAAAACAGGATTTCCAAATTATGTGCTGAGGTCATCAAAAGATCAACCACCAGCTTGCTGTTCACAGAACTACTAATGAGGAATTTGACATCAGCATAACAATGCTTAAAATTTTTTTAACATAATGTCTTGTTAATAAATCTTCAAAAGAAGAACAACCACATTAAACATTTGTGATAAAACTTTCCATATTCCATTACTTATGAAAATCAAAACAATAAATTTTCTTAAATTGCATTTTCAACTCTTTTATATATATATATATATATATATATATATATATATATATATATATATATATATGGTAAAGCTTTTATTTCAAATGTTATATTGAAAGATTAAACTCAAATGCAGTCTTCTGTGTTCAGAGTTAAATCATTTATTTTTCTTATAGTTATTATTTCTTTGTTAATATTTCTTATTTCCTTGTTAATCCTTTATATCTAATTTGCTGCCCTAATATTCCTAAATCTATTGTTTTGCAATCTTCTTGGCTTCATCTTCTGAATTAAATCCTGTTAGTGGTATATTAAGTGCTATGTTTTGTAGTAGGTGGAGGCGCAATGGCCCAGTGGTTAGGGCAGCAGACTCACGGTCATAGGATCGCGGTTTCAATTCCCAGACCGGGCGTTGTGAGTGTTTATTGAGCGAAAACACCTAAAGCTCCACGAGGCTCCAACAGGGAATGGTGGCGAACCCTGCTGTACTCTTTCACCACAACTTTCTCTCACTCTTTCTTCCTGTTTCTGTTGTGCCTGTAATTCAAAGGGTCAGCCTTGTCACGCTGAATATCCCCAAGAACTACGTTAAGGGTACATGTGTCTGTGGAGTGCTCAGCCACTTGCACGTTAATTTCACGAGCAGGCTGTTCCGTTGATCGGATCAACTGGAACCCTTGACGTCGTAAGCGACGGAGTGCCAACATTTGTAGTAGGTAGCAAAGGATCATGGGTATGTCATAACCAATAAAAATCACCATTGCCAGGTTTAAAATGAGTTACTGTTAACTCTTATTTACTTGTATACTATATTTGACATGCACTGTATCTGTGTATTCTTTTTTCAGTTTATATTTTGCTATCAATAAAGTTTTCATTGTTCATATTCTTATTTTTTATGGAATTCTACATAGGATGGTAGTGTTATAAGCAAATATTTTTCTGTGTAGTTTTCTTTCATGTTCTGCATTGTAATGTGCTGCAATGGCTCCTTGTAAATGTTTGGTCAACCAATGAGAAAGTGTGGTGAATCATCTAAAAAGCACTAATTCGGAATAAAAATGGATACAGTGTAGTAAGAACACTTTAGGTCTGACATACAGTCTCCCTAATACTGATGGCACAGTAAAATTTACTCATTCCCGCTCATAAAGTAGGAAGAGCATCCAGTCATAAAAGTCAAATACATGACAATGACAACCATGT